>NW_027013052.1:0-17350 GCF_036934945.1 Oncorhynchus masou masou
CATGCTGATTCTATACCTGGCTAGTGGCCTCCTGGCCCTGTTGACGGCCACATCATCAGATCTAGGCGTGGCCTCCTGGCCCCAGTTCCCAGATCAGCGTGCATGCAGGTCCAGCTGGAGAACCCACCAGGATGACAGGCGTCCTGGGACAAAAGTGCTTTGGATCTCCATGTGCCACATGGTCTTGACGTGATGCAGAGAGTTGGGGTTGGCGATGGAGAAACACAGCACAACCACGTCTGACCTGGAGAGGACAGACAGGGAGCCAGAAAGACACACAGAAAAGCTCCTGTTTACAGGCCTCCTGGGCCGCATGCAGCCACTAACTGAGTTCCTGAATTCCCTTCGGACCTTGCTGTCAGGGCAGAAAATGTTCTACTTTTTGGTGACTTTAATATTCACATGGAAAAGTCCAAAGACCCACTCCAAAAGGCTTTCGGAGCCATCATCAACTCAGTGGGTTTTGTCCAACATGTCGAGACTTACTCACTGCCACAGTCAAACTCTGGATCTAGTTTTGTCCCGTGGAATAGATGTTGTGGATCTTAATGTTTTTCCTCATAATCATTAGGACCGAATTGACCACCATTTTATTACATTTGCAACAAATAATCTGCTCAGACCCCAACCAAGGATCATCAAAAGCCGTGCTATAAATTCTCAGACAAGCCACATATTCCTCAATTCCCTTTCCAGACTCCCTCCACCTACACAAGGACGTCGGAGTACAACTATCGGTTAACCACCCTAACTGAGGAAATAAAATTTAACCTGCGTCTCTGACAAGACAACAGCTACAGTAGTACACAACACAACACCACTCTGACAAGACAACAGCACTACACCAAACACAACACCACTCTGACAAGACAACAGCTACAGTAGTACACAACACAACACCACTCTGACAAGACAACAGCACTACACCAAACACAGCACCACTCTGACAAGACAACAGCTACAGTACTACACCAAACACAAGACAACAGCACTACACCAAACACAACACCACTCTGACAAGACAACAGCTACAGTACTACACCAAACACAACACCACTCTGACAAGGCAACAGCTACAGTACTACACCAAACACAACACCACTCTGACAAGGCAACAGCTCCAGTACTACACCAAACACAACACCACTCTGACAAGGCAACAGCTACAGTACTACACCAAACACAACACCACTCTGACAAGGCAACAGCTACAATACTACACCAAACAGATCATTAACAGTCAGACTGGATCACAGTGTATTGTAATGGCCAAGGCCATAGTGTATTGTCATGGCCAAGGCCTGCATTACGATCATACTGTAGAAGGCCTATAACCAAACACAACAATAGTACTAGGTACTCTGTAATATTTAGTGACAACTCATATTCTTGGTGAATATAGTGTTTTCACATCATAACACGATACGCCTGTGCCTTTAAGTACAGTGATTTAAGTCTTAAGACAGAACTAAGGCAAATAAGTGCTAACCAAGTCCCCTCTCACGCAAACCTGGGCTCAGGTGCCAAAGCAGAACTTATAATGGAGTCTAGAACCAGTAGACCTTGATTAGAGTCAGAAATCAATGGGTCAGGTGTTCAGCAGTTATAACAGAGGTTATAATGAATGATTAGAGGGGTGTGGGTTTAAACTGCCTTCAAGGTAAACAGACAGACCGACCTCATGTCTCGCCGACATCAACAGAGATGTTAGAGGATGATGGTGGCAGCTTGACAACGATCAATTCACCAATCAATGAAAGCTCATCGGAGGCACCAGTTCCATTAAGACCGTCTGAGGCATCATTTAAGAATAACACAGTCGGATACTAAGATCGAGAAAACTAATTTACAGGAAGTCTAAAACCAGCTGAATATTTTAGTGTCCAGAGGGCCAGAGCCGGGAACACAGGCCGCTGATATTGGGCCAATAGGGTTAACCCACTCGGTGGGAATTGCAACATGGCTCATTAGACAGGATCACTACACTATGCATGCAGCCATCAGTCTATGCCAAATACATCAGGACTCATGTCTATTATGCTACACTGCAGCTGACTACACCAAACCAGACCCTAGCAGGGTAGCAGATACTACCTAACCTAGCAGGGTAGCAGATACTACCTAACCTAGCAGGGTAGCAGATACTACCTAACCTAGCAGATACTACCTAACCTAGCAGAGTAGCAGATACTACCTAACCTAGCAGAGAAGCAGATACTACCTAACCTAGCAGAGTAGAAGATACTACCTAACCTACCAGGGAAGCAGACACCACCTCACCTAGCAGATACTACCTAACCTAGCAGAGTAGCAGACACTACCTAACCTAGCAGAGTAGCAGATACTACCTAACCTAGCAGAGTAGCAGATACTACCTAACCTAGCAGAGTAGCAGATACTACCTAACCTAGCAGAGTAGCAGATACTACCTAACCTAGCAGACAAGCAGATACTAACTAACCTAGCAGGGAAGCAGACACCACCTAACCTAGCAGAGTAGCAGTTACTACCTAACCTAGCAGATACTACCTAACCTAGCAGACAAGCAGATACTAACTAACCTAGCAGGGAAGCAGACACCACCTAACCTAGCAGAGTAGCAGATACTACCTAACCTAGCAGAGTAGCAGATACTACCTAACCTAGCAGATACTACCTAACCTAGCAGAGTAGCAGATACTACCTAACCTAGCAGAGTAGAAGATACTACCTAACCTAGCAGAGTAGCAGTTACTACCTAACCTAGCAATGCTGCCTAGCAGATACTACCTAACCTAGCAGAGTAGCAGATACTACCTAACCTAGCAGAGTAGCAGATACTACCTAACCTAGCAGATACTACCTAACCTAGCAGAGTAGCAGATACTACCTAACCTAGCAGAGTAGCAGATACTACCTAACCTGGCAGAGTAGCAGATACTACCTAACCTAGCAGAGTAGCAGGTACTACCTAACCTAGCAGAGTAGCAGATACTACCTAACCTAGCAGAGTAGCAGATACTACCTAACCTAGCAGAGTAGCAGATATTACCTAACCTAGCAGATACTACCTAACCTAGCAGAGTAGCAGATACTACCTAACCTAGCAGATACTACCTAACCTAGCAGAGTAGCAGATATTACCTAACCTAGCAGAGTAGCAGATACTGCCTGGCCTGGCGGATACTACCTAACCTAGCAGATACTGCCTGGCCTAGCAGATACTGCCTGGCCTGGCAGATACTGCCTGGCCTGGCGGAGTAGCAGGTACTACCTAACCTAGCAAAGTAGCAGATACTACCTAACCTGGCAGAGTAGCAGATGCTACCTAACCTAGCAGAGTAGCAGTTACTACCTAACCTAGCGGATGCTACCTAACCTGGCAGAGCAGCACATACTGCCTGGCCTAGCAGAGTAGCAGATACTACCTAACCTGGGCAGAGAAGCAGATGCTACCTAACCTAGCAGATACTACCCTGGCCTAGCAGAGTAGCGGCTACTACCTAACCTAGCAGATACTACCTGGCCTAGCAGAGTAGCAGATATTACCTAACCTAGCAGATACTACCCTAACCTAGCAGAGTAGCAGATACTACTGGCCTGGCAGATACTACCTAACCTAGCAGAGTAGCAGATATTACCTAACCTAGCAGATACTGCCCTGGCCGGCAGAGTAGCAGATACTAATGGCCGGGCAGAGTGGCAGGATGCTGCCTGGCCTGGCAGAGTAGCAGATGCTACCCAACCTAGCAGAGTAGCAGATACTACCTAACCTAGCAGAGTAGCAATGCTACCTGGCCTAGCAGAGTAGCAGACACTACCTAACCTAGCAGAGTAGCAGATACTACCTAACCTAGCAGAGTAGCAGATACTACCTAACCTAGCAGATACTACCTAACCTAGCAGGGAAGCAGATACTACCTAACCTAGCAGGGAAGCAGATACTACCTAACCTAGCAGAGTAGCAGATACTACCTAACCTAGCAGAGTAGCAGATACTACCTAACCGAGCAGAGTAGCAGATACTACCTAACCGAGCAGATACTACCTAACCTACAGGTTCTGCCCATACGGTATTCAGTCTACAGGTTCTGCCCATACGGTATTCAGTCTACAGGTTCTGCCCATACGGTATTCTGTCTACAGGTTCTGCCCATACGGTATTCAGTCTACAGGTTCTGCCCATACGGTATTCTGTCTACAGGTTCTGCCCATACGGTATTCAGTCTACAGGTTCTGCCCATACGGTATTCAGTCTACAGGTTCTGCCCATACGGTATTCTGTCTACAGGTTCTGCCCATACGGTATTCAGTCTACAGGTTCTGCCCATACGGTATTCTGTCTGTCAGGTTCTGCCCATACGGTATTCTGTCTACAGGTTCTGCCCATACGGTATTCTATCTACAGGTTCTGCCCATACGGTATTCTGTCTACAGGTTCTGCCCATACGGTATTCAGTCTACAGGTTCTGCCCATACGGTATTCAGTCTACAGGTTCTGCCCATACGGTATTCAGTCTACAGGTTCTGCCCATACGGTATTCAGTCTACAGGTTCTGCCCATACAGTATTGATAGTGGAGCCATATGGCCCATAATCTAACAGAGTAGAACAGAGCTCCAGTAGAATGGCTGACATGCTAGTGGAGCCATCCTTACCCATCCCATCCTCACCCATCCCATCCTCACCCATCCCATCCTTACCCATCCCATCCTCACCCATCCCATCCTCACCCATCCCACCCCATCCTCACCCATCCCATCCTCACCCATCCCATCCTTACCCATCCCATCCTCACCCATCCCATCCTCACCCATCCCACCCCATCCTTACCCATCCCATCCCACCCCATCCATCCATCCTTACCCATCCCATCCCACCCCATCCGTACCCATCCTTACCCATCCCATCCTTACCCATCCCATCCTCACCCATCCAATCCTTACCCATCCCATCCATCCATCCTTACCCATCCCATCCCACCCGTACCCATCCTTACCCATCCAATCCTTACCCATCCATTCTTACCCATCTCACCCCTACCCAACCCATCCCATCCTTACCCATCTCATCCTTACCCATCCATCCTTACCCATCCAATCCATCCATCCAGCCTTACCCATCCCATCCTTACCCATCCCATCCTTACCCATCCCATAATTACCAATTCTTACCCATCCCATCCATCCTTATCTATCCCATCCCATCCTTATCCATCCCATCCTTACCCTTCCCATCCTTACCCATCCCTACCCATCCATCCTTACCCATCCCATCCGTACCCAATCCTACCCATCCATCCTTACCCACCCACCCCATCCTTACCCATCCCATTCTTACCCACCCACCCCATCCTTACCCATCCTTACCCATCCCATCCGTACCCATCCCATCCCATCCCTACCCATCCCATCCTTACCCACCCACCCCATCCTTACCCATCCTTACCCATCCCATCCGTACCCATCCCATCCCTACCCATCCATCCTTACCCATCCATCCTACCATCCCATCCGTACCCAATCCTACCCATCCATCCTTACCCATCCTTACCCATCCATCCTTACCCATCCCATCCTTACCCAATCCTACCCATCCATCCTTACCCATCCTTACCCATCCATCCTTACCCATCCCATCCTTACCCAATCCTACCCATCCATCCTTACCCATCCTTACCCATCCCATCCGTACCCATCCCATCCATCCATCCTTACCCATCCATCCTTACCCATCCCATAATTACCCATTCTTACCCATCCCATCCATCCTTATCCATCCATCCTTACCCATTCATCCATCCATCCTTATCCATCCCATCCCATCCTCATCCATCCCATCCCATCCTCATCCATCCCATCCTCATCCATCCCATCCTTACCCATCCCATCCTTACCCATCCTCATCCATCCCATCCTTACCCATCCCATCCGTACCCATCCATCCCATCCTCACCCATCCCATCCGTACCCATCCCATCCGTACCCATCCCATCCTTACCCATCCCATCCTTACCCATCCCATCCTTACCCATCCCATCCTCATCCATCCCATCCCATCCTTACCCTTCCCACCCCTACCCATCCTTACCCATCCCATCCTTACCCATCTCATCCTTACCCATCCATCCTTACCCATCCAATCCATCCATCCAGCCTTACCCATCCCATCCTTACCCGTCCCATAATTACCAATTCTTGCCCATCCCATCCATCCTTATCTATCCCATCCCATCCTTATCCATCCCATCCTTACCATTCCCATCATTACCCGTCCCTACCCATCCATCCTTACCCATCCCATCCGTGCCCAATCCTACCCATCCATCATTACCCACCCACCCCATCCTTACCCATCCCATCCTTACCCACCCACCCCATCCTTACCCATCATACCCATCCCATCCGTGCCCATCCCATCCCATCCCTACCCATCCCATCCTTACCCACCCACCCCCATCCTTACCCATCCTTACCCATCCCATCCGTGCCCATCCCATCCCATCCTTACCCATCCCATCCTTGCCACCCACCCCATCCTTACCCATCCTTACCCATCCCATCGTGCCATCCCATCCCATCCCTACCCATCCCATCCTTACCCACCACCCCATCCTTACCCATCCACCCATCCTTACCCATCCCATCCATACCATCCCATCCCTACCCATCCATCCTTACCCATCCATCCTTACCCATCCCATCCGCACCCAATCCTACCCATCCATCCTTACCCATCCTTACCCATCCATCCTTACCCATCCCATCCACCCAATCCTACCCATCCATCCCCACCCATCCTTACCCATCCATCCTTACCCATCCCATCCTTACCCAATCCTACCCATCCATCTTACCCATCCTTACCCATCCCATCCTTACCCATCCCATCCGTACCCATCCCATCCGTGCCATCCCCATCCATCCATCCTTACCCATCCATCCTTGCCATCCCATAATTACCCATTCTTACCCATCCCATCCATCCTTATCCATCCATCCTTACCCATTCATCCATCCATCCTTATCCATCCCATCCCATCCTCATCCATCCCATCCCATCCTCATCCATCCCATCCTCATCCATCCCATCCTCACCCATCCCATCCTTACCCATCCCATCCTTACCCATCCTCATCCATCCCATCCCATCCATCCCATCCTTACCCATCCCATCCCATCCTTACCCATCCCATCCATCCCATCCTCACCCATCCCATCCGTACCCATCCCATCCTTACCCATCCCATCCTTACCCATCCCATCCTTACCCATCCCATCCTTACCCATCCCATCCTCATCCATCCCATCCTTACCCTTCCCACCCCTACCCATCCTTACCCATCCATCCATCCATCCTTACCCATCCCATCCATACCCAATCCTACCCATCCATCCTTACCCACCCACCCACCCACCCCATCCTTACCCATCCCATCCGTACCCATCCCATCCGTACCCATCCGTACCCATCCAATCCATCCATCCCTACCCATCCATCCATCCCTACCCATCCATCCAACCTTACAGATGGGTAAGGATGGATGGGCTGGGTAACGGTTTTCTGTAGGCGAAGGAGAGTCGGACCAAAATGCAGCGTGTAGATTGCGATCCATGTTTAATCAACAAACGTAAACACGAATCAACACAAAACAAAAGACGTAATGAACGTAACGAAAAACCGAAACAGCCTATACTAGTGTAAGCTAACACAGAGACAGGAACTAGGACACTAAGGACAATCACCCAGACAACGATAATCACCTGACTCTGATTGAGAACCGCCTCAGGCAGCCATAGACTAACTATACACCCCACACAACCCCAAGACGAAACACACCACAAATAAACCCATATCACACCCCTGGCCTGGCCCAATAAATGAAGATAAACATAATAAATATAGACCAGGGCGTGACAGAACCCCCCCCTAAGGTGCGGACTCCCGGACGCACATCAAAACAATAGGGAGGGTCCGGGTGGGCGTCTGTCCATGGTGGCGGCTCCGGCTCCGGACGTGGAACCCACTCTATAAATATCTTTGTCCCCCCTCCTCGCGTCCTAGGACATTCCACCTTCGCCGCCGACCATGGCCTAGTAGTCCTCACCCAGAACCCCACTGGACTGAGTGTCAGCTCGGGACAGAGGGGCAGCTCGGGACAAAGGGGCAGCTCGGGACAAAGGGGCAGCTCGGGACAAAGGGGCAGCTCGGGACAAAGGGGCAGCTCGGGACAGGGGCAGCTCAGCACTGAGGGGAAGCCCAGCACTGAGAGGAAGCTCAGGCAGGTAGTTGGCTCCGGCAGATCCTGGTTGATTGGCGGATCTGGAAGAGTCTGGCTGATCTGGAAGAGTCAGGCTGACTGGCAGATCTGGAAGAGTCAGGCTGGCTGGCAGATCTGGAAGAGTCAGGCTGACTGGCAGATCTGGAAGAGTCAGGCTGACTGGCAGATCTGGAAGAGTCAGGCTGACTGGCAGATCTGGAAGAGTCAGGCTGACTGGCAGATCTGGAAGAGTCAGGCTGACTGGCAGATCTGGAAGAGTCAGGCTGACTGGCAGATCTGGAAGAGTCAGGCTGACTGGCAGATCTGGAAGAGTCAGGCTGACTGGCAGATCTGGAAGGGTCAGGCTGACTGGCAGATCTGGAAGGGTCAGGCTGACTGGCAGATCTGGAAGAGTCAGGCTGACTGGCAGATCTGGAAGAGTCAGGCTGACTGGCAGATCTGGAAGAGTCAGGCTGACTGGCAGATCTGGAAGAGTCTGGCGGATCTGGAAGAGTCTGGCTGACTGGCGGATCTGGAAGAGTCTGGCTGACTGGCGGATCTGGAAGAGTCTGGCTGACTGGCGGATCTGGAAGAGTCTGGCTGACTGGCGGATCTGGAAGAGTCTGGCGGATCTGGAAGAGTCTGGCGGATCTGGAAGAGTCTGGCGGATCTGGAAGAGTCTGGCGGATCTGGAAGAGTCTGGCTGACTGGCGGATCTGGAAGAGTCTGGCGGATCTGGAAGAGTCTGGCGGATCTGGAAGAGTCTGGCGGATCTGGAAGAGTCTGGCTGACTGGCGGATCTGGAAGAGTCTGGCTGACTGGCAGATCTGGAAGGGTCTGGCTGACTGGCGGATCTGGAAGGGTCTGGCTGACTGGCGGATCTGGAAGGGTCTGGCTGACTGGCGGATCTGGAAGAGTCTGGCTGACTGGCGGATCTGGAAGAGTCTGGCGGATCTGGAAGAGTCTGGCGGATCTGGAAGAGTCTGGCTGACTGGCGGATCTGGAAGAGTCTGGCTGACTGGCGGATCTGGAAGAGTCTGGCTGACTGGCGGATCTGGAAGTGTCTGGCGGATCTGGAAGAGTCTGGCGGATCTGGAAGAGTCTGGCGGATCTGGAAGAGTCTGGCGGATCTGGCGGATCTGGAAGAGTCTGGCTGACTGGCGGATCTGGAAGAGTCTGGCTGACTGGCGGATCTGGAAGAGTCTGGCTGACTGGCAGATCTGGAAGAGTCTGGCTGACTGGCGGATCTGGAAGAGTCTGGCTGACTGGCAGATCTGGAAGAGTCTGGCTGACTGGCAGATCTGGCTGCTTCATGCTGACTGGTGGCTCTGGCTGCTCCATGCAGACTGGCAGCTCCTTGCAGACTGACAGCTCCTTGCAGACTGGCAGCTCCGGCTGCTCCATGCAAACTGACAGCTCTGGCTGCTCCATGTAGACTGACAGCTCTGGCTGCTCCATGCAGACTGACAGCTCTGGCTGCTCCATGCAGACTGACAGCTCTGGCTGCTCCATGCAGACTGACAGCTCGGGCTGCTCCATGCAGACTGACAGCTCGGGCTGCGCTAAACAGGCGGGAGACTCCAGCAGCGCAGGATAGGAGAAAGGCTCCGACAGCGCTGAACAGGCGGGAGAGGCTCAGGCAGCGCAGGAGAGGTGGAAGGCTCTGGCTGCGCTAAACAGATGGGAGACTCCAGCAGCGCAGGAGAGGCGAGGCGCACAGTAGGTCTGATGCGTGGTGCTGGCACTGGTGGTACTGGGCCGAGGACACGCACAGGAAGCCTGGTGCGGGGAGCTGCCACCGGAGGGCTGGGGTGTGGAGGTGGTACTGGGTAGACCGGACCGTGCAGGCGCACTGGAGCTCTTGAGCACCGAGCCTGCCCAACTTTACCTGGCTCGATGCCCACTCTAGCCCGGCCAATACGAGGAGCTGGTATATACCGCACCGGGCTATGTACCCGCACTGGTACCCGCTCCACAGCATAACACGGTGCCTGCCCGGTCTCTTTAGCCCCCCGGTAAGCACAGGAAGTTTGCGCAGGTCTCCTACCTGGCGTAGCCATACTCCCAGTGAGCCCCCCAAGAAATTTTTGGGGCCGACTCTCGGGCTTTCTTCGGGCGCCGCCGTGCTTGCTTCGCCATCTCCATTCTCCTATAACCCTCTTCGCACTGCTCCAGTGAATCCCAGGCGGGCTCCGGCACTCTCCCTGAGTCGACCGCCCACCTGTCTATTTCCTCCCAAGTAGTGTAGTCCCGATATTGTTGCTCCTGCTGCTGCTGTTGCTTCTCCTCATACCAAAGCCTCTCAGCTCTCGCCGCCTCCAGTTCTTCTTTGGGGCGGCGATATTCTCCTGGTTTAGCCCAGGGTCCTCTCCCGTCGAGGATTTCCTCCCAAGTCCAAAAGTCCTTTTTACACTGTTTCTCCTGCGGCTCCTGCCTGTTGACACGTTGCTTGGTCCGTTTGTGGTGGGTGATTCTGTAACGGTTTTCTGTAGGTGAAGGAGAGTCGGACCAAAATGCAGCGTGTAGATTGCGATCCATGTTTAATCAACAAACGTAAACACGAATCAATACAAAACAAAGAACGTAATGAACGTAACGAAAACCGAAACAGCCTATACTAGTGTAAACTAACACAGCGACAGGAACTAGGACACTAAGGACAATCACCCAGACAACGATAATCACCTGACTCTGATTGAGAACCGCCTCAGGCAGCCATAGACTAACTATACACCCCACACAACCCCAAGACGAAACACACCACAAATAAACCCATATCACACCCTGGCCTGGCCCAATAAATGAAGATAAACATAATAAATATAGACCAGGGCGTGACACCATCCATCCTTACCCATCCCATCCGTATCCATCCATCCTTACCCACCCACCCATCCTTACCCACCCATTCATCCTTACCCACCCACCCCATCCGTACACAACCACCCCATCCGTACCCATCCCATCCGTGCCCATCCCATCCTTACCCATCCGTGCCCACCCATCCCCATCCATACCCACCCATCCCCATCCGTGCCATCCCATCCTTACCCACCCATCCCTATCCTTACCCATCCCATCCGTACCCATCCATCCATCCTTACCCATCCCATCCGTACCCATCCCATCCTTACCCACCCATCCCTATCCTTACCCATCCATCCATCCTTACCCACCCATCCCCATCCTTACCCATCCCATCCGTACCCATCCCATCCTTACCCATCCATTACCCATCCCCATCCGTACCCACCCATCCCCATCCGTACCATCCCATCCTTACCCACCCATCCCTATCCTACCATCCCATCCGTACCCATCCATCCATCCTTACCCATCCCATCCGTACCCATCCCATCCTTACCCACCCATCCCTATCCTTACCCATCCATCCATCCTTACCCACCCATCCCCATCCTTACCCATCCATCCTTACCCATCCTTACCCATCCCATCCTTACCCATCCCATCCGTACCCATCCCATCCATCCATCCTTACCCATCCATCCTTACCCATCCCATAATTACCCATTCTTACCCATCCCATCCATCCTTATCCATCCATCCTTACCCATTCATCCATCCATCCTTATCCATCCCATCCCATCCTCATCCATCCCATCCCATCCTCATCCATCCCATCCTCATCCATCCCATCCTCACCCATCCCATCCTTACCCATCCCATCCTTACCCATCCTCATCCATCCCATCCCATCCATCCCATCCTTACCCATCCCATCCCATCCATCCCATCCTCACCCATCCCATCCGTGCCATCCATCCTTACCCATCCCATCCTTACCCATCCATCCTTACCCATCCCATCCTTACCCATCCCATCCTTACCCATCCCATCCTCATCCATCCCATCCTTACCCTTCCCACCCTACCCATCCTTACCCATCCATCCATCCATCCTTACCCATCCCATCCATACCCAATCCTACCCATCCATCCTTACCCACCCACCCACCCACCCCATCCTTACCCATCCCATCCGTACCCATCCCATCCGTACCCATCCGTACTCCATCCAATCCATCCATCCCTACCCATCCATCCATCCCTACCCATCCATCCAACCTTACAGATGGGTAAGGATGGATGGGCTGGGTAACGGTTTTCTGTAGGCGAAGGAGAGTCGGACCAAAATGCAGCGTGTAGATTGCGATCCATGTTTAATCAACAAACGTAAACACGAATCAACACAAAACAAAGACGTAATGAACGTAACGAAAACCGAAACAGCCTATACTAGTGTAAACTAACACAGCGACAGGAACTAGGACACTAAGGACAATCACCCAGACAACGATAATCACCTGACTCTGATTGAGAACCGCCTCAGGCAGCCATAGACTAACTATACACCCCACACAACCCCAAGACGAAACACACCACAAATAAACCCATATCACACCCTGGCCTGGCCCAATAAATGAAGATAAACATAATAAATATAGACCAGGGCGTGACAGAACCCCCCCCTAAGGTGCGGACTCCCGGACGCACATCAAAACAATAGGGAGGGTCCGGGTGGGCGTCTGTCCATGGTGGCGGCTCCGGCTCCGGACGTGGAACCCACTCTATAAATATCTTTGTCCCCCCTCCTCGCGTCCTAGGACATTCCACCTTCGCCGCCGACCATGGCCTAGTAGTCCTCACCCAGAACCCCACTGGACTGAGTGTCAGCTCGGGACAGAGGGCAGTTCGGGACAAAGGGGCAGCTCGGGACAAAGGGGCAGCTCGGGACAAAGGGGCAGCTCGGGACAAAGGGGCAGCTCGGGACAGGGGCAGCTCAGCACTGAGGGGAAGCCCAGCACTGAGAGGAAGCTCAGGCAGGTAGTTGGCTCCGGCAGATCCTGGTTGATTGGCGGATCTGGAAAGAGTCTGGCTGATCTGGAAGAGGAAGCCAGGCTGACTGGCAGATCTGGAAGAGTCAGGCTGGCTGGCAGATCTGGAAGAGTCAGGCTGACTGGCAGATCTGGAAGAGTCAGGCTGACTGGCAGATCTGGAAGGAGTCAGGCTGACTGGCAGATCTGGAAGAGTCAGGCTGACTGGCAGATCTGGAAGAGTCAGGCTGACTGGCAGATCTGGAAGAGTCAGGCTGACTGGCAGATCTGGAAGAGTCAGGCTGACTGGCAGATCTGGAAGGGTCAGGCTGACTGGCGGATCTGGAAGAGTCTGGCTGACTGGCGGATCTGGAAGAGTCTGGCTGACTGGCGGATCTGGAAGAGTCTGGCTGACTGGCGGATCTGGAAGAGTCTGGCTGACTGGCGGATCTGGAAGAGTCTGGCGGATCTGGAAGAGTCTGGCGGATCTGGAAGAGTCTGGCGGATCTGGAAGAGTCTGGCGGATCTGGAAGAGTCTGGCTGACTGGCGGATCTGGAAGAGTCTGGCGGATCTGGAAGAGTCTGGCGGATCTGGAAGAGTCTGGCGGATCTGGAAGAGTCTGGCTGACTGGCGGATCTGGAAGAGTCTGGCTGACTGGCAGATCTGGAAGGGTCTGGCTGACTGGCGGATCTGGAAGGGTCTGGCTGACTGGCGGATCTGGAAGGGTCTGGCTGACTGGCGGATCTGGAAGAGTCTGGCTGACTGGCGGATCTGGAAGAGTCTGGCGGATCTGGAAGAGTCTGGCGGATCTGGAAGAGTCTGGCTGACTGGCGGATCTGGAAGAGTCTGGCTGACTGGCGGATCTGGAAGAGTCTGGCTGACTGGCGGATCTGGAAGAGTCTGGCGGATCTGGAAGAGTCTGGCGGATCTGGAAGAGTCTGGCGGATCTGGAAGAGTCTGGCGGATCTGGCGGATCTGGAAGAGTCTGGCTGACTGGCGGATCTGGAAGAGTCTGGCTGACTGTGGATCTGGAAGAGTCTGGCTGACTGGCAGATCTGGAAGAGTCTGGCTGACAAGGATCTGGAAGAGTCTGGCTGACTGGCAGATCTGGAAGAGTCTGGCTGACTGGCAGATCTGGCTGCTTCATGCTGACTGGTGGCTCTGGCTGCTCCATGCAGACTGGCAGCTCCTTGCAGACTGACAGCTCCTTGCAGACTGGCAGCTCCGGCTGCTCCATGCAAACTGACAGCTCTGGCTGCTCCATGTAGACTGACAGCTCTGGCTGCTCCATGCAGACTGACAGCTCTGGCTGCTCCATGCAGACTGACAGCTCTGGCTGCTCCATGCAGACTGACAGCTCGGGCTGCTCCATGCAGACTGACAGCTCGGGCTGCGCTAAACAGGCGGGAGACTCCAGCAGCGCAGGATAGGAGAAAGGCTCCGACAGCGCTGAACAGGCGGGAGGCTCAGGCAGCGCAGGAGAGGTGGAAGGCTCTGGCTGCGCTAAACAGATGGGAGACTCCAGCAGCGCAGGAGAGGCGAGGCGCACAGTAGGTCTGATGCGTGGTGCTGGCACTGGTGGTACTGGGCCGAGGACACGCACAGGAAGCCTGGTGCGGGGGCTGCCACGGAGGGCTGGGGTGTGGAGGTGGTACTGGAGACCGGACCGTGCAGGCGCACTGGAGCTCTTGAGCACCGAGCCTGCCCAATCTACCTGGCTCGATGCCCACTCTAGCCCGGCCAATGTTTGCGAGGAGCTGGTATATGCCGCACCGGGCTATGTACCCGCACTGGTACCCGCTCCACAGCATAACACGGTGCCTGCCCGGTCTCTTTAGCCCCCCGGTAAGCACAGGAAGTTTGCGCAGGTCTCCTACCTGGCGTAGCCATACTCCCAGTGAGCCCCCCAAGAAATTTTTGGGGCCGACTCTCGGGCTTTCTTCGGCGCCGCCGTGCTTGCTTCGCCATCTCCATTCTCCTATAACCCTCTTCGCACTGCTCCAGTGAATCCCAGGCGGGCTCCGGCACTCTCCCTGAGTCGACCGCCCACCTGTCTATTTCCTCCCAAGTAGTGTAGTCCCGATATTGTTGCTCCTGCTGCTGCTGTTGCTTCTCCTCATACCAAAGCCTCTCAGCTCTCGCCGCCTCCAGTTCTTCTTTGGGCGGCGATATTCTCCCTGGTTTAGCCCAGGGTCCTCTCCGTCGAGGATTTCCTCCCAAGTCCAAAAGTCCTTTACACTGTTTCTCCTGCGGCTCCTGCCTGTTGACACGTTGCTTGGTCCGTTTGTGGTGGGTGATTCTGTAACGGTTTTCTGTAGGTGAAGGAGAGTCGGACCAAAATGCAGCGTGTAGATTGCGATCCATGTTTAATCAACAAACGTAAACACGAATCAATACAAAACAAAGAACGTAATGAACGTAACGAAAACCGAAACAGCCTATACTAGTGTAAACTAACACAGCGACAGGAACTAGGACACT
Source organism: Oncorhynchus masou masou (assembly GCF_036934945.1). Taxonomy (NCBI): domain Eukaryota; kingdom Metazoa; phylum Chordata; class Actinopteri; order Salmoniformes; family Salmonidae; genus Oncorhynchus; species Oncorhynchus masou. The sequence goes on from NW_027013052.1 coordinate 15,556, forward strand.
AAGGACAATCACCCAGACAACGATAATCACCTGACTCTGATTGAGAACCGCCTCAGGCAGCCATAGACTAACTATACACCCCACACAACCCCAAGACGAAACACACCACAAATAAACCCATATCACACCCTGGCCTGGCCCAATAAATGAAGATAAACATAATAAATATAGACCAGGGCGTGACACCATCCATCCTTACCCATCCCATCCGTATCCATCCATCCTTACCCACCCACCCATCCTTACCCACCCATTCATCCTTACCCACCCACCCCATCCGTACACACCCACCCCATCCGTACCCATCCCATCCGTACCCATCCCATCCTTACCCATCCGTACCCACCCATCCCCATCCGTACCCACCCATCCCCATCCGTACCCATCCCGTCGCCCACCCATCCCTATCCTTACCCATCCCATCGTACCCATCCATCCATCCTTACCCATCCCATCCGTACCCATCCCATCCTTACCCACCCATCCCTATCCTTACCCATCCATCCATCCTTACCCACCCATCCCCATCCTTACCCATCCCATCCGTACCCATCCCATCCATCCATTCTTACCCATCCCATCCTTACCCATCCCATCCATCCTTACCCATCCCATCCTTACCCATCCGTACCCATCCCATCCTTACCCATCCCATCCATCCATCCTTACCCATCCCATCCTTACCCATCCCATCCATCCATCCCTACCCATCCCATCCGTACCCATCCGCACCCATCCCATCCGTACCCATCCCATCCTTACCCATCCCATCCATCCTTACCCATCCCATCCCTACCCATCCGTACCCATCCCATCCTTACCCATCCGTACCCATCCCATCCTTACCCACCCATCCCTATCCTTACCCATCCCATCCGTACCCATCCATCCATCCTTACCCATCCCATCCGTACCCATCCCATCCTTACCCACCCATCCCTATCCTTACCCATCCATCCTTACCCACCCATCCCCATCCTTACCCATCCCATCCGTACCCATCCCATCCATCCATCCTTACCCATCCCATCCTTACCCATCCCATCCATCCATCCTTACCCATCCCATCCTTACCCATCCCATCCATCCATCCTTACCCATCCCCATCCTTACCCATCCCATCCGTACCCATCCGTACCCATCCGTACCCATCCTTACCCATCCCATCCATCCATCCTTACCCATCCCATCCTTACCCATCCCATCCTTACCCATCCCTACCCATCCCATCCGTACCCATCCGCACCCATCCCATCCGTACCCATCCCATCCTTACCCATCCCATCCATCCCCATCCGTACCCATCCCATCCGTACCCATCCCATCCTTACCCATCCCATCCGTACCCATCCCATCCCATCCTTACCCATCCCATCCTTACCCATCCCAACCCTACCCATCCCATCCTTACCCATCCCAACCCATCCCATCCTTACCCATCCCATCCTTACCCATCCCATCCTTACCCATCCCAACCCATCCCATCCCATCCATGCTAGCATGCTGACTTGCTAGTGAAGCCATCCGTACCCAATCCACTCGTACCCAATCCACCCGTACCCAATCCACCCGTACCCAATCCACCCGTACCCAATCCACCCCTACTCATCCTTAGCCATTCCAGAAAAATACTCCCCAGCCCCAGCCTCAGTCCCAGCCTCAGTCCCAGCCTCAGTCCCAGCCCCAGTCCCAGCCTCAGCCCCAGCCTCAGTCCCAGCCTCAGTCCCAGCCCCAGCCTCAGCCCCAGCCTCAGCCCCAGTCCCAGTCCCAGCCCCAGCCTCAGCCCCAGCTCAGC
>NW_027013053.1:0-87500 GCF_036934945.1 Oncorhynchus masou masou
TAACACCAGTTGTATTTGGACTGCCCTCTCCATGTTCTCTGTTATTCTATAACATCAGTTGTATTTGACATGTTCTCTGTTATTCTGTAACATCAGTTGTATTTGGACTGCCCTCTCCTTGCTCTCTGTCATTTTATAACACCAGTTGTATTTGGACTGCCCTCTCCTTGCTCTCTGTTATTCTGTAATACCAGTTGTATTTGGACTGCCCTCTCCTTGCTCTCTGTTATTTTATAACACCAGTTGTATTTGGACTGCCCTCTCCTTGCTCTCTGTTATTCTGTAACACCAGTTGTATTTGGACTGCCCTCTCCATGTTCTCTGTTATTCTGTAACATCAGTTGTATTTGGACTGCCCTCTCCTTGCTCTCTGTCATTTTATAACACCAGTTGTATTTGGACTGCCCTCTCCTTGCTCTCTGTTATTCTGTAATACCAGTTGTATTTGGACTGCCCTCTCCTTGCTCTCTGTTATTCTATAACACCAGTTGTATTTGGACTGCCCTCTCCATTCTGTAACATCAGTTGTATTTGGACTGCCCTCTCCTTGTTCTCTGTCATTCTGTAACATCAGTTGTATTTGGACTGCCCTCTCCTTGCTCTCTGTCATTTTATAACACCAGTTGTATTTGGACTGCCCTCTCCATGTTCTCTGTCATTTTATAACACCAGTTGTATTTGGACTGCCCTCTCCATGTTCTCTGTTATTCTGTAACATCAGTTGTATTTGGACTGCCCTCTCCTTGCTCTCTGTCATTTTAAAACACCAGTTGTATTTGGACTGCCCTCTCCATGTTCTCTGTTATTCTATAACACCAGTTGTATTTGGACTGCCCTCTCCTTGCTCTCTGTCATTTTATAACACCAGTTGTATTTGGACTGCCCTCTCCATGTTCTCTGTTATTCTATAACACCAGTTGTATTTGGACTGCCCTCTCCATGTTCTCTGTTATTCTATAACACCAGTTGTATTTGGACTGCCCTCTCCATGTTCTCTGTTATTCTATAACACCAGTTGTATTTGGACTGCCCTCTCCATGTTCTCTGTTATTCTATAACACCAGTTGTATTTGGACTGCCCTCTCCATGTTCTCTGTTATTCTATAACACCAGTTGTATTTGGACTGCCCTCTCCTTGTTCTCTGTTATTCTGTAATACCAGTTGTATTTGGACTGCCCTCTCCTTGCTCTCTGTCATTTTATAACACCAGTTGTATTTGGACTGCCCTCTCCATGTTCTCTGTTATTTTATAACACCAGTTGTATTTGGACTGCCCTCTCCATGTTCTCTGTTATTCTATAACACCAGTTGTATTTGGACTGCCCTCTCCATGCTCTCTGTTATTCTGTAACATCAGTTGTATTTGGACTGCCCTCTCCTTGCTCTCTGTCATTTTATAACACCAGTTGTATTTGGACTGCCCTCTCCTTGCTCTCTGTTATTCTGTAATACCAGTTGTATTTGGACTGCCCTCTCCTTGCTCTCTGTTATTCTATAACACCAGTTGTATTTGGACTGCCCTCTCCTTGCTCTCATTCATTTTATAACACCAGTTGTATTTGGACTGCCCTCTCCATGTTCTCTGTTATTCTATAACACCAGTTGTATTTGGACTGCCCTCTCCATGTTCTCTGTTATTCTGTAACATCAGTTGTATTTGGACTGCCCTCTCCTTGCTCTCTGTTATTCTGTAACATCAGTTGTATTTGGACTGCCCTCTCCATGTTCTCTGTTATTCTGTAACATCAGTTGTATTTGGACTGCCCTCTTCATGTTCTCTGTTATTCTGTAACATCAGTTGTATTTGGACTGCCCTCTCCATGTTCTCTGTTATTCTGTAACATCAGTTGTATTTGGACTGCCCTCTCCTTGCTCTCTGTCATTTTATAACACCAGTTGTATTTGGACTGCCCTCTCCTTGCTCTCTGTTATTCTGTAATACCAGTTGTATTTGGACTGCCCTCTCCTTGCTCTCTGTTATTCTGTAACACCAGTTGTATTTGGACTGCCCTCTCCTTGTTCTCTGTTATTTTATAACACCAGTTGTATTTGGACTGCCCTCTCCTTGTTCTCTGTTATTTTATAACACCAGTTGTATTTGGACTGCCCTCTCCATGTTCTCTGTTATTCTGTAACATCAGTTGTATTTGGACTGCCCTCTCCATGTTCTCTGTTATTCTGTAACACCAGTTGTATTTGGACTGCCCTCTCCATGTTCTCTGTTATTCTGTAACATCAGTTGTATTTGGACTGCCCTCTCCATGTTCTCTGTTATTTTATAACACCAGTTGTATTTGGACTGCCCTCTCCATGTTCTCTGTTATTCTATAACACCAGTTGTATTTGGACTGCCCTCTCCTTGTTCTCTGTTATTCTGTAACACCAGTTGTATTTGGACTGCCCTCTCCTTGCTCTCTGTCATTTTATAACACCAGTTGTATTTGGACTGCCCTCTCCATGTTCTCTGTTATTTTATAACACCAGTTGTATTTGGACTGCCCTCTCCATGTTCTCTGTTATTCTATAACACCAGTTGTATTTGGACTGCCCTCTCCATGTTCTCTGTTATTCTGTAACATCAGTTGTATTTGGACTGCCCTCTCCATGTTCTCTGTTATTCTGTAACATCAGTTGTATTTGGACTGCCCTCCCCATGTTCTCTGTTATTTTATAACACCAGTTGTATTTGGACTGCCCTCTCCTTGCTCTCTGTTATTCTGTAACATCAGTTGTATTTGGACTGCCCTCTCCATGTTCTCTGTTATTCTGTAACATCAGTTGTATTTGGACTGCCCTCTCCATGTTCTCTGTTATTCTATAACACCAGTTGTATTTGGACTGCCCTCTCCATGTTCTCTGTTATTCTGTAACATCAGTTGTATTTGGACTGCCCTCTCCATGTTCTCTGTTATTCTGTAACATCAGTTGTATTTGGACTGCCCTCTCCATGTTCTCTGTTATTTTATAACACCAGTTGTATTTGGACTGCCCTCTCCATGTTCTCTGTTATTCTATAACACCAGTTGTATTTGGACTGCCCTCTCCTTGCTCTCTGTTATTTTATAACACCAGTTGTATTTGGACTGCCCTCTCCTTGCTCTCTGTTATTTTATAACACCAGTTGTATTTGGACTGCCCTCTCCATGTTCTCTGTTATTCTATAACACCAGTTGTATTTGGACTGCCCTCTCCTTGTTCTCTGTTATTCTGTAACACCAGTTGTATTTGGACTGCCCTCTCCATGTTCTCTGTTATTCTGTAACACCAGTTGTATTTGGACTGCCCTCTCCATGTTCTCTGTTATTCTGTAACATCAGTTGTATTTGGACTGCCCTCTCCATGTTCTCTGTTATTCTGTAACATCAGTTGTATTTGGACTGCCCTCTCCTTGTTCTCTGTTATTCTGTAACACCAGTTGTATTTGGACTGCCCTCTCCATGTTCTCTGTTATTCTGTAACACCAGTTGTATTTGGACTGCCCTCTCCATGTTCTCTGTTATTCTGTAACACCAGTTGTATTTGGACTGCCCTCTCCATGTTCTCTGTTATTCTGTAACATCAGTTGTATTTGGACTGCCCTCTCCATGTTCTCTGTTATTCTGTAACATCAGTTGTATTTGGACTGCCCTCTCCTTGTTCTCTGTTATTCTGTAACACCAGTTGTATTTGGACTGCCCTCTCCATGTTCTCTGTTATTCTGTAACACCAGTTGTATTTGGACTGCCCTCTCCATGTTCTCTGTTATTATATAACACCAGTTGTATTTGGACTGCCCTCTCCTTGCTCTCTGTTATTCTGTAACACCAGTTGTATTTGGACTGCCCTCTCCTTGTTCTCTGTTATTTTATAACACCAGTTGTATTTGGACTGCCCTCTCCATGTTCTCTGTTATTATATAAAACCAGTTGTATTTGGACTGCCCTCTCCATGTTCTCTGTTATTATATAACACCAGTTGTATTTGGACTGCCCTCTCCTTGTTCTCTGTTATTTTATAACACCAGTTGTATTTGGACTGCCCTCTCCATGTTCTCTGTTATTCTATAACACCAGTTGTATTTGGACTGCCCTCTCCTTGTTCTCTGTTATTCTGTAACACCAGTTGTATTTGGACTGCCCTCTCCATGTTCTCTGTTATTCTGTAACACCAGTTGTATTTGGACTGCCCTCTCCATGTTCTCTGTTATTCTGTAACATCAGTTGTATTTGGACTGCCCTCTCCATGTTCTCTGTTATTCTGTAACATCAGTTGTATTTGGACTGCCCTCTCCTTGTTCTCTGTTATTCTGTAACACCAGTTGTATTTGGACTGCCCTCTCCATGTTCTCTGTTATTCTGTAACACCAGTTGTATTTGGACTGCCCTCTCCATGTTCTCTGTTATTCTGTAACACCAGTTGTATTTGGACTGCCCTCTCCATGTTCTCTGTTATTCTGTAACATCAGTTGTATTTGGACTGCCCTCTCCATGTTCTCTGTTATTCTGTAACATCAGTTGTATTTGGACTGCCCTCTCCTTGTTCTCTGTTATTCTGTAACACCAGTTGTATTTGGACTGCCCTCTCCATGTTCTCTGTTATTCTGTAACACCAGTTGTATTTGGACTGCCCTCTCCATGTTCTCTGTTATTATATAACACCAGTTGTATTTGGACTGCCCTCTCCTTGCTCTCTGTTATTCTGTAACACCAGTTGTATTTGGACTGCCCTCTCCTTGTTCTCTGTTATTTTATAACACCAGTTGTATTTGGACTGCCCTCTCCATGTTCTCTGTTATTATATAACACCAGTTGTATTTGGACTGCCCTCTCCATGTTCTCTGTTATTTTATAACACCAGTTGTATTTGGACTGCCCTCTCCATGTTCTCTGTTATTCTGTAACATCAGTTGTATTTGGACTGCCCTCTCCTCGCTCTCTGTTATTTTATAACACCAGTTGTATTTGGACTGCCCTCTCCTTGCTCTCTGTTATTTTATAACACCAGTTGTATTTGGACTGCCCTCTCCTTGCTCTCTGTTATTTTATAACACCAGTTGTATTTGGACTGCCCTCTCCATGTTCTCTGTTATTCTATAACACCAGTTGTATTTGGACTGCCCTCTCCATGTTCTCTGTTATTCTGTAACATCAGTTGTATTTGGACTGCCCTCTCCTTGCTCTCTGTTATTTTATAACACCAGTTGTATTTGGACTGCCCTCTCCTTGCTCTCTGTTATTCTGTAACACCAGTTGTATTTGGACTGCCCTCTCCATGTTCTCTGTTATTCTGTAACATCAGTTGTATTTGGACTGCCCTCTCCATGTTCTCTGTTATTCTGTAACATCAGTTGTATTTGGACTGCCCTCTCCTTGTTCTCTGTTATTCTGTAACACCAGTTGTATTTGGACTGCCCTCTCCATGTTCTCTGTTATTCTGTAACACCAGTTGTATTTGGACTGCCCTCTCCATGTTCTCTGTTATTCTGTAACACCAGTTGTATTTGGACTGCCCTCTCCATGTTCTCTGTTATTCTGTAACATCAGTTGTATTTGGACTGCCCTCTCCATGTTCTCTGTTATTCTGTAACATCAGTTGTATTTGGACTGCCCTCTCCTTGTTCTCTGTTATTCTGTAACACCAGTTGTATTTGGACTGCCCTCTCCATGTTCTCTGTTATTCTGTAACACCAGTTGTATTTGGACTGCCCTCTCCATGTTCTCTGTTATTATATAACACCAGTTGTATTTGGACTGCCCTCTCCTTGCTCTCTGTTATTCTGTAACACCAGTTGTATTTGGACTGCCCTCTCCTTGTTCTCTGTTATTTTATAACACCAGTTGTATTTGGACTGCCCTCTCCATGTTCTCTGTTATTATATAACACCAGTTGTATTTGGACTGCCCTCTCCATGTTCTCTGTTATTTTATAACACCAGTTGTATTTGGACTGCCCTCTCCATGTTCTCTGTTATTCTGTAACATCAGTTGTATTTGGACTGCCCTCTCCTCGCTCTCTGTTATTTTATAACACCAGTTGTATTTGGACTGCCCTCTCCTTGCTCTCTGTTATTTTATAACACCAGTTGTATTTGGACTGCCCTCTCCTTGCTCTCTGTTATTTTATAACACCAGTTGTATTTGGACTGCCCTCTCCATGTTCTCTGTTATTCTATAACACCAGTTGTATTTGGACTGCCCTCTCCATGTTCTCTGTTATTCTGTAACATCAGTTGTATTTGGACTGCCCTCTCCTTGCTCTCTGTTATTTTATAACACCAGTTGTATTTGGACTGCCCTCTCCTTGCTCTCTGTTATTTTATAACACCAGTTGTATTTGGACTGCCCTCTCCTTGTTCTCTGTTATTCTGTAACACCAGTTGTATTTGGACTGCCCTCTCCATGTTCTCTGTTATTCTGTAACACCAGTTGTATTTGGACTGCCCTCTCCTTGTTCTCTGTTATTCTGTAACACCAGTTGTATTTGGACTGCCCTCTCCATGTTCTCTGTTATTCTGTAACACCAGTTGTATTTGGACTGCCCTCTCCTTGTTCTCTGTTATTCTGTAACATCAGTTGTATTTGGACTGCCCTCTCCATGTTCTCTGTTATTCTGTAACATCAGTTGTATTTGGACTGCCCTCTCCTTGCTCTCTGTTATTCTGTAACATCAGTTGTATTTGGACTGCCCTCTCCATGTTCTCTGTTATTTTATAACACCAGTTGTATTTGGACTGCCCTCTCCTTGTTCTCTGTTATTCTGTAACACCAGTTGTATTTGGACTGCCCTCTCCTTGCTCTCTGTTATTTTATAACACCAGTTGTATTTGGACTGCCCTCTCCTTGCTCTCTGTTATTTTATAACACCAGTTGTATTTGGACTGCTCTCTCCTTGCTCTCTGTTATTTTATAACACCAGTTGTATTTGGACTGCCCTCTCCATGTTCTCTGTTATTCTATAACACCAGTTGTATTTGGACTGCCCTCTCCTTGTTCTCTGTTATTCTGTAACACCAGTTGTATTTGGACTGCCCTCTCCATGTTCTCTGTTATTCTGTAACACCAGTTGTATTTGGACTGCCCTCTCCTTGTTCTCTGTTATTCTGTAACACCAGTTGTATTTGGACTGCCCTCTCCATGTTCTCTGTTATTCTGTAACACCAGTTGTATTTGGACTGCCCTCTCCATGTTCTCTGTTATTCTGTAACACCAGTTGTATTTGGACTGCCCTCTCCTTGCTCTCTGTTATTATAGGGGTAATGTGGAGACTCTAGGGGTAATGTGGTGCTGTAGGGGTAGTGTGGTGACTGTAGGGGTAGTGTGGTGCTGTAGGGGTAGTGTGTGGACTGCAGGGGTAGTGTGGGGGCTGTAGGGGTAGTGTCGTGCTGTAGGGGTAGTGTGGTCTGTAGGGGTAGTGTGTGGGCTGTAGGGGTAGTGTGGGGGCTGTAGGAGTAGTGTGGGCTGTAGGGGTAGTGTGGGCTGTAGGGGTAGTGTGTGGGCTGTAGGGGTAGTGTGGTGCTGTAGGGGTAGTGTGGGGCTGTAGGGGTAGTGTGGTGCTGTAGGGGTAGTGTGGGCTGTAGGGGTAGTGTGGGCTGTAGGGGTAGTGTGGGCTGTAGGAGTAGTGTGTGGGCTGTAGCGGTAGTGTGGTGCTGTAGAGGTAGTGTGGTTTTGTAGGGGTAGTGTGGTGCTGTAGAGGTAGTGTGGTTTTGTAGGGGTAGTGTGGTGCTCTAGGGGTAGTGTGGTGACTGTAGGGGTAGTGTGGTGCTGTAGGGGTAGTGCGGTGCTCTAGGGGTAGTGTGGCGACTGTAGGGATAGTGTGGTGTTGTAGGGGTAGTGTGGTGCTGTAGGGGTAGTGTGGTGCTGTTGGGGTAGTGTGGGGCTGTAGGGGTAGTGTGGTGACTGTAGGGGTAGTGTGGTGTTGTAGGGGTAGTGTGGTGTTGTAGGGGTAGTGTGGTGTTATAGGGGTAGTGTGGTGACTGTAGTGGTAGTGTGTGGACTGCAGTGGTAGTGTGGGGGCTGTAGGGGTAGTGTGGGGGCTGTAGGGGTAGTGTGGGCTGTAGGGGTAGTGTGGGCTGTAGGGGTAGTGTGTGGGCTGTAGGGGTAGTGTGGGCTGTAGGGGTAGTGTGGGCTGTAGGGGTAGTGTGGGCTGTAGGGGTAGTGTGTGGACTGCAGTGGTAGTGTGGGGGCTGTAGGGGTAGTGTGTGGGCTGTAGGGGTAGTGTGGTGCTGTAGGGGTAGTGTGGTGCTGTAGGGGTAGTGTGGGCTGTAGGGGTAGTGTGGTGCTGTAGGGGTAGTGTGGTGCTGTAGGGGTAGTGTGGGCTGTAGGGGTAGTGTGGTGCTGTAGGGGTAGTGTGGGCTGTAGGGGTAGTATGGTGCTGTAGGGGTAGTGTGGGCTGTAGGGGTAGTGTGGTGCTGTAGGGGTAGTGTGTGGACTGCAGTGGTAGTGTGGGGGCTGTAGGGGTAGTGTGGTGCTGTAGGGGTAGTGTGGGCTGTAGGGGTAGTGTGGTGCTGTAGGGGTAGTGTGGTGCTGTAGGGGTAGTGTGGGCTGTAGGGGTAGTGTGGGCTGTAGGGGTAGTGTGGTGCTGTAGGGGTAGTGTGTGGACTGCAGTGGTAGTGTGGGGGCTGTAGGGGTAGTGTGTGGTCTGTAGGGGTAGTGTGGACTGTAGGGGTAGTGTGGGTACTATTAGGGTTAGTGTTGGGCCTGTAGAGGTAGTGTGGTGCTGTAGGGGTAGTGAGGGGGCTGTAGGGGTAGTGTGGGTACTATAGGGGGACTGTAGGGGTAGTGTGGGGGCTGTAGGGGTAGTGTGGGTACTATAGGGGGACTGTAGGGGTAGTGCGGGGACTGTAGGGGTAGTGTGGTGCTGTAGGGGTAGTGTGGGGGTTGTAGGGGTATTGTGGTGTTATAGGGGTAGTGTGGGGGCTGTAGGGGTAGTGTGGGTACTATAGGGGGAGTGTAGGGGTTGTAGGGGTATTGTGGTTCTGTAGGGTTTTTCTGGTTCTGTAGGGGTAGTGTGTGGGCTGTAGGGGTAGTGTGGGGCTGTAGGGGTAATGTGGGGGCTGTAGGGGTAGTGTTGGGGCTGTGGGGGTAGTGTGTTGACTGTAGGGGTAGTGTGGGGGCTGTAGGGGTATTGTGGTGCTGTGGGGGTATTGTGGTGCTGTGGGGGTAGTGTGGTACTGTAGGGGTATTGTGGTGCTGTGGGGGTATTTTGGTGCTGTGGGGTAGTGTGGTGCTGTAGGGGTAGTGTGGTGCTGTAGGGTTATTGTGGTGCTCTAGGGGTAGTGTGGTGCTGTGGGGGTATTGTGGTGCTGTGGGGGTATTGTGGTGCTGTGGGGGTAGTGTGGTGCTGTAGGGGTAGTGTGGTGCTGTAGGGGCAGGACTGGTTACTGCTTTGGCCCTGGGAGTCGCTGTATCCCTTACTTCAAGATAGACTTGATTGCTTGCAGCTGTCAGCTCTATCTTACCATGTGTCAAGTCTCTCCTATTATGTCAACATTGTCCAGGCCATGCTGTTCTGCATGGCTGTTCTGCATGGCTGTTCTGCATGGCTGTTCTGCATTGCTGTTCTGCATAGCTGTTCTGCTTGGCTGTTCTGCATAGCTGTTCTGCATGGCTGTTCTGCGTGGCTGTTCTGCATAGCTGTTCTGCATGGCTGTTCTGCATGGCTGTTCTGCTTGGCTGTTCTGCATAGCTGTTCTGCATGGCTGTTCTGCATAGCTGTTCTGCTTGGCTGTTCTGCATAGCTGTTCTGCATTGCTGTTCTGCATAGCTGTTCTGCTTGGCTGTTCTGCATGGCTGTTCTGCATGGCTGTTCTGCATAGCTGTTCTGCATTGCTGTTCTGCATGGCTGTTCTGCGTGGCTGTTCTGCATAGCTGTTCTGCGTGGCTGTTCTGCATGGCTGTTCTGCTTGGCTGTTCTGCATAGCTGTTCTGCATGGCTGTGCTGCATAGCTGTTCTGCTTGGCTGTTCTGCATAGCTGTTCTGCATTGCTGTTCTGCATAGCTGTTCTGCTTGGCTGTTCTGCATGGCTGTTCTGCATGGCTGTTCTGCATAGCTGTTCTGCATGGCTGTTCTGCATGGCTGTTCTGCATGGCTGTTCTGCATAACTGTTCTGCATGGCTGTTCTGCATGGCTGTTCTGCATAGCCTGGACAATGTAGGTGCAAGAAGCAGCACTGAGCTGGAGAAAGGTGGAGAGAGAGAGGGAGAGGGAAGGGGGAAAAGGTTAGGGGTAGAGTTGAACAGGGAGAGGGAGAGGGAAGGGGGAAAAGGTTAGGGGTAGAGGTGAACAGGGAGAGGGAGAGGGAAGGGGGGAAAGGTTAGGGGTCGAGGTGAACAGGGAGAGGGAGAGGGAAGGGGGAAAAGGTTAGGGGTAGAGTTGAACAGGGAGAGGGAAGGGGGAAAAGGTTAGGGGTAGAGTTGAACAGGGAGAGGGAGAGGGAAGGGGGAAAAGGTTAGGGGTAGAGGTGAACAGGGAGAGGGAGAGGGAAGGGGGAAAGGTTAGGGGTCGAGGTGAACAGGGAGAGGGAGAGGGAAGGGGGAAAAGGTTAGGGGTAGAGTTGAACAGGGAGAGGGAAGGGGGAAAAGGTTAGGGGTAGAGGTGAACAGGGAGAGGGAGAGGGAAGGGGGAAAAGGTTAGGGGTAGAGGTGAACAGGGAGAGGGAGAGGGAAGGGGGAAAAGGTTAGGGGTAGAGGTGAACAGGGAGAGGGAGAGGGAAGGGGAAAAGGTTAGGGGTAGAGGTGAACAGGGAGAGGGAGAGGGAAGGGGGAAAAGGTTAGGGGTAGAGGTGAACAGGGAGAGAGAAGGGGGAAAAGGTTAGGGGTAGAGGTGAACAGGGAGAGGAAGGGGGAAAAGGTTAGGGGTCGAGGTGAACAGGGAGAGGGAGAGGGAAGGGGAAAAAGGTTAGGGGTAGAGGTGAACAGGGAGAGGGAAGGGGGAAAAGGTTAGGGGTAGAGGTGAACAGGGAGAGGGAGAGGGAAGGGGGAAAAGGTTAGGGGTCGAGGTGAACAGGGAGAGGGAGAGGGAAGGGGAAAAAGGTTAGGGGTAGAGGTGAACAGGGAGAGGGAAGGGGGAAAAGGTTAGGGGTAGAGGTGAACAGGGAGAGGGAGAGGGAAGGGGGAAAAGGTTAGGGGTAGAGGTGAACAGGGAGAGGGAGAGGGAAGGGGAAAAAGGTTAGGGGTAGAGGTGAACAGGGAGAGGGAGAGGGAAGGGGGAAATGGTTAGGGGTAGAGGTGAACAGGGAGAGGGAAGGGGGAAAGGTTAGGGGTAGAGGTGAACAGGGAGAGGGAGAGGGAAGGGGGAAAAGGTTAGGGGTAGAGGTGAACAGGGAGAGGGAGAGGGAAGGGGGAAAGGTTAGGGGTAGAGGTGAACAGGGAGAGGGAGAGGGAAGGGGGAAAAGGTTAGGGGTAGAGGTGAACAGGGAGAGGGAAGGGGGAAAGGTTTAGGGGTAGAGGTGAACAGGGAGAGGGAGAGGGAAGGGGGAAAAGGTTAGGGGTAGAGGTGAACAGGGAGATGGAGAGGGAAGGGGGTGAGGTGAAGCAAAGCGAAAGAAAGAGAGAGAGAGGGGGGGCAGGCTACACCGTATTTTCATGTACATTGTGAATTAAGAAATTACCCTTTATTAATGAATGAAATCATGGTGAGGTCTGTTTGTTCGTACGTTAGTCACACTCGATATCAGCACTGGGCCGATTTGGACAAAACTTGGGTGAACGATGTGTCCTGCCATAGAGATCCAGCATTTAAAGAATTACACTGATTTGCCCAAGGTGGGAGCTATAGTAATTAACAGACATTTGTTCGCCACATGCGATATCTCATTTGGCCCAATGGGGGGCGCTGCATCATTCTTGGGGGACGTCATGTTTACTGTTATCTTGTTTTGGTGTGGTGGTTGTTGTTGTCACATTAATATGATTCATGTTTTTGTGAGCTTGATGCAAGGCCTCATTGTACCTCTCCTCTCCTCACTTCACATCTCCTCTCCTCTGTCAGTATTATGAGTTAATATGATGGTGGATCATTAGCACATTTTATTATCTCATTATAAACTCTACTCGCCTAATTACCTCCAATTAACAACAATTATTGACTTCCTGCTTCCTGTTGGCCGACAACCAATCAGAAGACAACAACAACACTCCATGGGAGGATAGATATTAAGGTCATAGTTCTCATTCTAACACTTAGACTGACACCGTCACCTTGGCCAGGGACAACAGGCCGTGTTTCTGGACGTTGTTTGCTGTACACATTAGAAGATCCATGAACACAACAGATCTCCCCTGATCTTCAAACACATCTCGTTATCCATTACCAGACATAGGTCTATAGTCTGGTTAACCTGAGACCAATAGCCTTCATGGATTTATAGTAATAAGTGTAGAAAGGGTGGATTACTCAATGCTGTCTTACAAATTCTTGGTGTTCTTTGGTATTCTTTGATCAGATGAAGTTGTCATACATTGTCATACAAGCTGTAACCAGGCCTATAACCTTCATGGACAAATACAATTGGTTTGTAATGTCTTAGACATTCTTAGTATTCCTAGATACTCCTGTGTGGTGTTCACGGCACTCAAAGAACACTGTCTGTTGCTGCCTCGCTTTCCAAACAAGGTGCCATCGCTGACTCGCTCTCCATCCAAGGTTCCGTTGCTGCCTCGCTCTCCATCCAAGGTTCCGTTGCTGCCTCGCTCTCCATCCAAGGTTCCGTTGCTGCCTCGCTTTCCAAACAAGGTGCCATTGCTGCCTCGCTCTCCATCCAAGGTTCCGTTGCTGCCTCGCTCTCCATCCAAGGTTCCGTTGCTGCCTCGCTCTCCATCGAAGGTTCCGTTGCTGCCTCGCTTTCCAAACAAGGTGCCATTGCTGCCTCGCTCTCCATCCAAGGTTCCGTTGCTGCCTCGCTCTCCATCCAAGGTTCCGTTGCTGCCTCGCTCTCCAACCATGGTGCCATCTCTGCCTCGCTCTCCATCCAAGGTTTCGTTGCTGCCTCGCTCTACAAGCACGGTGCCATCTCTGCCTCGCTCTCCATCCAAGGTTCCGTTGCTGCCTCGCTCTCCATCCAAGGTTCCGTTGCTGCCTCGCTCTCCATCCAAGGTTCCGTTGCTGCCTCGCTCTCCATCCAAGGTTCCGTTGCTGCCTCGCTCTCCATCCAAGGTTCTGTTGCTGCCTCGCTCTACAAGCATGGTGCCATCTCTGCCTCGCTCTCCATCCGAGGTTTCGTTGCTGCCTCACTCTATAACCATGGTGCCATCTCTGCCTCGCTCTCCATCCAAGGTTCCGTTGCTGCCTCGCTCTCCAACCATGGTGCCATCTCTGCCTCGCTCTCCATCCAAGGTTTCGTTGCTGCCTCGCTCTATAACCATGGTGCCATCGCTGCCTCGCTCTCCATCCAAGGTTTCGTTGCTGCCTCGCTCTCCATCCAAGGTTTCGTTGCTGCCTCGCTCTACAAGCATGGTGCCATCGCTGCCTCACTCTCCTACCATGGTGCCATCGCTGCCTCACTCTCCTACCATGGTGCCATCGCTGCCTCACTCTCCTACCATGGTGCCATCACTGCCTCACTCTCCTACCATGGTGCCATCGCTGCCTCGCTCTATAACCATCGTGCCATCGCTGCCTCACTCTCCTACCATGGTGCCATCGCTGCCTCACTCTCCTACCATGGTGCCATCGCTGCCTCACTCTCCTACCATGGTGCCATCGCTGCCTCCCTCTATAACCATGGTGCCATCGCTTTTCCCTCTATAACCATGGTGCCATGGTAGGAGAACTGAAGAAGAGAATATTCATCCACTCTTGAAGAACAACGATTCTAAATTATTATTATTTAAACAAACACATGTTTGCATTTAACCTTCAGCACTCTTTGTCCACTCACCAACCTCTACAAGGTTACAATTAGGTCTGTTCTGTGTAAGTGTGTTTATGTTTCTAACAGCTGGGGAAACAATTATCCTTGATGGAGGGATGAAGGACGGCCACTAACCACAAAGCTGAGGGCAGAACACAGCTATACATCATTATTAGACTATTATTAATCATACAGTCCACACCACACACACGCACGCACGCACGCACGCACGCACGCACGCACGCACGCACGCACGCACACACACACACACACACACACACACACACACACACACACACACACACACACACACACACACTATTCTACTAGGACTCACACACATCTTATAGCTCAGTTTAGATGTTGACATTACTGCTATCCCTAACCCTATCTTCAACCACAACCTTAACCCTAATAAGTGATGGCTTCCAGAAACTTTAATTCACCATTTTTTGTCACTGACAGACCCGAAATAGAATTTGTCAGATTCACTTGTATATCAGTCAGTTTTTTTAAATGATTCAGTCAGTGAAGAAATAGGAGAGTTGAGGCAGTATGGGATGGGTTGTTGTTTACATAGTGTGACAGGGATGGATGAGCTCAGTGCTCTGGTTTCTCTGGGGGTATACTCTGTGATCCTGCAACTGTCTCTGGGGGTATACTCTGTGATCCTGCAACTGTCTCTGGGGGTATACTCTGTGATCCTGCAGCTGTCTCTGGGTCTGCTACTGCTGCTGCTGATACTGCAACTGTCTCTGGGTCTGCTACTGCTGCTGCTGATACTGCAACTGTCTCTGGGTCTGCTACAGCTGCTGATGTTGCAACTGTCTCTGGGTCTGCTACAGCTGCTGCTGATGCTGCAACTGTCTCTGGGTCTGCTACTGCTGCTGATGTTGCAGCTGTCTCTGGGTCTGCTTCAGCTGCTGATGCTGCAACTGTCTCTGGGTCTGCTACTGCTGCTGCTGTTGCAACTGTCTCTGGGTCTGCCACAGCTGCTGCTGATGCTGCAACTGTCTCTGGGTCTGCTACAGCTGCTGATGTTGCAGCTGTCTCTGGGTCTGCTACTGCTGCTGATGTTGCAACTTTCTCTGGGTCTGCTACAGCTGCTGATGTTGCAACTGTCTCTGGGTCTGCTACGGCTGCTGACGTTGCAACTGTCTCTGGTTCTGCTACTGCTGCTGATGTTGCAACTGTCTCTGGGTCTGCTACAGCTGCTGCTGATGCTGCAACTGTCTCTGGGTCTGCTACTGCTGCTGATGTTGCAACTGTCTCTGGGTCTGCTACAGCTGCTGATGTTGCAACTGTCTCTGGGTCTGCTACTGCTGCCGCTGTTGCAGCTGTCTCTGGGTCTGCTACGGCTGCTGACGTTGCAACTGTCTCTGGGTCTGCTACTGCTGCTGCTGATGCTGCAACTGTCTCTGGGTCTGCTACAGCTGCTGATGTTGCAGCTGTCTCTGGTTCTGCTACTGCTGCTGATGTTGCAACTGTCTCTGGGTCTGCTACTGCTGCTGCTGATGCTGCAACTGTCTCTGGGTCTGCAACTGCTGCTGCTGTTGCAGCTGTCTCTGGTTCTGCTACTGCTGCTGCTGTTGCAGTTGTCTCTGGGTCTGCTACTGCTTCTGATGCTGATGTTGCAACTGTCTCTGGGTCTGCTACTGCTGCTGCTGATGCTGCAACTGTCTCTGGGTCTGCTACTGCTGCTGCTGATGCTGCAACTGTCTCTGGGCCTGCTACTGCTGCTGCTGATGCTGCAACTGTCTATGGGTCTGCTACTGCTGCTGATGTTGCAGCTGTCTCTGGGTCTGCTACAGCTGCTGATGCTGCAACTGTCTCTGGGTCTGCTACTGCTGCTGCTGTTGCAGCTGTCTCTGGGTCTGCTACGGCTGCTGACGTTGCAACTGTCTCTGGGTCTGCTACTGCTGCTGCTGATGCTGCAACTGTCTCTGGGTCTGCTACAGCTGCTGATGTTGCAACTGTCTCTGGTTCTGCTACTGCTGCTGATGTTGCAACTGTCTCTGGGTCTGCTACAGCTGCTGCTGATGCTGCAACTGTCTCTGGGTCTGCCACAGCTGCTGCTGATGCTGCAACTGTCTCTGGGTCTGCAAATGCTGCTGCTGTTGCAGCTGTCTCTGGGTCTGCTACTGCTGCTGCTGTTGCAGCTGTCTTTGGGTCTGCTACTGCTTCTGATGCTGATCTTGCAACTGCCTCTGGGTCTGCTACTGCTGCTGCTGATACTGCAACTGTCTCTGGGTCTGCTACTGCTGCTGATGCTGCAACTGTCTCTGGGTCTGCTATAGCTGCTGCTGATGCTGCAACTGTCTCTGGGTCTGCTACTGCTGCTGCTGACGTTGCAACTGTCTCTGGTTCTGCTACTGCTGCTGATGCTGCAACGATCTCTGGGTCTGCTACTGCTGCTACTGATGCTGCAACTGTCTCTGGTTCTGCTACTGCTGCTGATGCTGCAACTGTCTCTGGGTCTGCTACTGCTGCTGCTGATACTGCAACTGTCTCTGGGTCTGCTACTGCTGCTGATGCTGCAACTGTCTCTGGGTCTGCTATAGCTGCTGCTGATGCTGCAACTGTCTCTGGGTCTGCTACAGCTGCTGATGCTGCAACTGTCTCTGGGTCTGCTACTGCTGCTGCTGACATTGCAACTGTCTCTGGTTCTGCTACTGCTATTGATGTGGCAACGATCTCTGGGTCTGCTACTGCTGCTACTGATGCTGCAACTGTCTCTGGTTCTGCTACTGCTGCTGATCCTGCAACTGTCTCTGGGTCTGCTACAGCTGCTGATGCTGCAACTGTCTCTGCGTCTGCTACTGCTGCTGCTGTTGCAGCTGTCTCTGGGTCTGCTACGGCTGCTGACGTTGCAACTGTCTCTGGTTCTGCTACTGCTGCTGATGTTGCAACTGTCTCTGGGTCTGCTACTGCTGCCGCTGTTGCAGCTGTCTCTGGGTCTGCTACGGCTGCTGACGTTGCAACTGTCTCTGGGTCTGCTACTGCTGCTGCTGATGCTGCAACTGTCTCTGGGTCTGCTACAGCTGCTGATGTTGCAGCTGTCTCTGGTTCTGCTACTGCTGCTGATGTTGCAACTGTCTCTGGGTCTGCTACAGCTGCTGCTGATGCTGCAACTGTCTCTGGATCTGCTACTGCTGCTGATGTTGCAGCTCTCTCTGGGTCTGCTACAGCTGCTGATGCTGCAACTGTCTCTGGGTCTGCTACTGCTGCTGCTGTTGCAGCTGTCTCTGGGTCTGCTACGGCTGCTGACGTTGCAACTGTCTCTGGGTCTGCTACTGCTGCTGCTGATGCTGCAACTGTCTCTGGGTCTGCTACAGCTGCTGATGTTGCAACTGTCTCTGGTTCTGCTACTGCTGCTGATGTTGCAACTGTCTCTGGGTCTGCTACAGCTGCTGCTGATGCTGCAACTGTCTCTGGGTCTGCCACAGCTATTGCTGATGCTGCAACTGTCTCTGGGTCTGCTACTGCTGCTGCTGTTGCAGCTGTCTCTGGGTCTGCTACTGCTGCTGATGTTGCAACTGTCTCTGGTTCTGCTGCTGCTGTTGCAGCTGTCTCTGGGTCTGCTACGGCTGCTGACGTTGCAACTGTCTCTGGGTCTGCTACTGCTGCTGACGTTGCAACTGTCTCTGGGTCTGCTACTGCTGCTGCTGATACTGCAACTGTCTCTGGTTCTGCTACTGCTGCTGATGTTGCAACTGTCTCTGGGTCTGCTACAGCTGCTGCTGATGCTGCAACTGTCTCTGGGTCTGCTACAGCTGCTGCTGTTGCAGCTGTCTCTGGGTCTGCTACTGCTGCTGATGTTGCAACTGTCCCTGGGTCTGCTACAGCTGCTGATGTTGCAACTGTCTCTGGGTCTGCTACTGCTGCTGCTGTTGCAGCTGTCTCTGGGTCTGCTACTGCTGCTGATGTTGCAACTGTCTCTGGGTCTGCTACTGCTGCTGCTGATGCTGCAACTGTCTCTGGGTCTGCTACAGCTGCTGATGTTGCAGCTGTCTCTGGTTCTGCTACTGCTGCTGATGTTGCAACTGTCTCTGGGTCTGCTACTGCTGCTGCTGATGCTGCAACTGTCTCTGGGTCTGCAAATGCTGCTGCTGTTGCAGCTGTCTCTGGGTCTGCTACTGCTGCTGCTGTTGCAGCTGTCTTTGGGTCTGCTACTGCTTCTGATGCTGATCTTGCAACTGCCTCTGGGTCTGCTACTGCTGCTGCTGATACTGCAACTGTCTCTGGGTCTGCTACTGCTGCTGATGCTGCAACTGTCTCTGGGTCTGCTATAGCTGCTGCTGATGCTGCAACTGTCTCTGGGTCTGCTACTGCTGCTGCTGACGTTGCAACTGTCTCTGGTTCTGCTACTGCTGCTGATGCTGCAACGATCTCTGGGTCTGCTACTGCTGCTACTGATGCTGCAACTGTCTCTGGTTCTGCTACTGCTGCTGATGCTGCAACTGTCTCTGGGTCTGCTACTGCTGCTGCTGATACTGCAACTGTCTCTGGGTCTGCTACTGCTGCTGATGCTGCAACTGTCTCTGGGTCTGCTATAGCTGCTGCTGATGCTGCAACTGTCTCTGGGTCTGCTACAGCTGCTGATGCTGCAACTGTCTCTGGGTCTGCTACTGCTGCTGCTGACATTGCAACTGTCTCTGGTTCTGCTACTGCTATTGATGTGGCAACGATCTCTGGGTCTGCTACTGCTGCTACTGATGCTGCAACTGTCTCTGGTTCTGCTACTGCTGCTGATCCTGCAACTGTCTCTGGGTCTGCTACAGCTGCTGATGCTGCAACTGTCTCTGCGTCTGCTACTGCTGCTGCTGTTGCAGCTGTCTCTGGGTCTGCTACGGCTGCTGACGTTGCAACTGTCTCTGGTTCTGCTACTGCTGCTGATGTTGCAACTGTCTCTGGGTCTGCTACTGCTGCCGCTGTTGCAGCTGTCTCTGGGTCTGCTACGGCTGCTGACGTTGCAACTGTCTCTGGGTCTGCTACTGCTGCTGCTGATGCTGCAACTGTCTCTGGGTCTGCTACAGCTGCTGATGTTGCAGCTGTCTCTGGTTCTGCTACTGCTGCTGATGTTGCAACTGTCTCTGGGTCTGCTACAGCTGCTGCTGATGCTGCAACTGTCTCTGGATCTGCTACTGCTGCTGATGTTGCAGCTCTCTCTGGGTCTGCTACAGCTGCTGATGCTGCAACTGTCTCTGGGTCTGCTACTGCTGCTGCTGTTGCAGCTGTCTCTGGGTCTGCTACGGCTGCTGACGTTGCAACTGTCTCTGGGTCTGCTACTGCTGCTGCTGATGCTGCAACTGTCTCTGGGTCTGCTACAGCTGCTGATGTTGCAACTGTCTCTGGTTCTGCTACTGCTGCTGATGTTGCAACTGTCTCTGGGTCTGCTACAGCTGCTGCTGATGCTGCAACTGTCTCTGGGTCTGCCACAGCTATTGCTGATGCTGCAACTGTCTCTGGGTCTGCTACTGCTGCTGCTGTTGCAGCTGTCTCTGGGTCTGCTACTGCTGCTGATGTTGCAACTGTCTCTGGTTCTGCTGCTGCTGTTGCAGCTGTCTCTGGGTCTGCTACGGCTGCTGACGTTGCAACTGTCTCTGGGTCTGCTACTGCTGCTGACGTTGCAACTGTCTCTGGGTCTGCTACTGCTGCTGCTGATACTGCAACTGTCTCTGGTTCTGCTACTGCTGCTGATGTTGCAACTGTCTCTGGGTCTGCTACAGCTGCTGCTGATGCTGCAACTGTCTCTGGGTCTGCTACAGCTGCTGCTGTTGCAGCTGTCTCTGGGTCTGCTACTGCTGCTGATGTTGCAACTGTCCCTGGGTCTGCTACAGCTGCTGATGTTGCAACTGTCTCTGGGTCTGCTACTGCTGCTGCTGTTGCAGCTGTCTCTGGGTCTGCTACTGCTGCTGATGTTGCAACTGTCTCTGGGTCTGCTACTGCTGCTGCTGATGCTGCAACTGTCTCTGGGTCTGCTACAGCTGCTGATGTTGCAGCTGTCTCTGGTTCTGCTACTGCTGCTGATGTTGCAACTGTCTCTGGGTCTGCTACTGCTGCTGCTGATGCTGCAACTGTCTCTGGGTCTGCAAATGCTGCTGCTGTTGCAGCTGTCTCTGGGTCTGCTACTGCTGCTGCTGTTGCAGCTGTCTCTGGGTCTGCTACTGCTTCTGATGCTGATCTTGCAACTGCCTCTGGGTCTGCTACTGCTGCTGCTGATACTGCAACTGTCTCTGGGTCTGCTACTGCTGCTGATGCTGCAACTGTCTCTGGGTCTGCTATAGCTGCTGCTGATGCTGCAACTGTCTCTGGGTCTGCTACTGCTGCTGCTGACGTTGCAACTGTCTCTGGTTCTGCTACTGCTGCTGATGCTGCAACGATCTCTGGGTCTGCTACTGCTGCTACTGATGCTGCAACTGTCTCTGGTTCTGCTACTGCTGCTGATGCTGCAACTGTCTCTGGGTCTGCTACTGCTGCTGCTGATACTGCAACTGTCTCTGGGTCTGCTACTGCTGCTGATGCTGCAACTGTCTCTGGGTCTGCTATAGCTGCTGCTGATGCTGCAACTGTCTCTGGGTCTGCTACAGCTGCTGATGCTGCAACTGTCTCTGGGTCTGCTACTGCTGCTGCTGACATTGCAACTGTCTCTGGTTCTGCTACTGCTATTGATGTGGCAACGATCTCTGGGTCTGCTACTGCTGCTACTGATGCTGCAACTGTCTCTGGTTCTGCTACTGCTGCTGATCCTGCAACTGTCTCTGGGTCTGCTACAGCTGCTGATGCTGCAACTGTCTCTGCGTCTGCTACTGCTGCTGCTGTTGCAGCTGTCTCTGGGTCTGCTACGGCTGCTGACGTTGCAACTGTCTCTGGTTCTGCTACTGCTGCTGATGTTGCAACTGTCTCTGGGTCTGCTACTGCTGCCGCTGTTGCAGCTGTCTCTGGGTCTGCTACGGCTGCTGACGTTGCAACTGTCTCTGGGTCTGCTACTGCTGCTGCTGATGCTGCAACTGTCTCTGGGTCTGCTACAGCTGCTGATGTTGCAGCTGTCTCTGGTTCTGCTACTGCTGCTGATGTTGCAACTGTCTCTGGGTCTGCTACTGCTGCTGCTGATGCTGCAACTGTCTCTGGGTCTGCAACTGCTGCTGCTGTTGCAGCTGTCTCTGGTTCTGCTACTGCTGCTGCTGTTGCAGTTGTCTCTGGGTCTGCTACTGCTTCTGATGCTGATGTTGCAACTGTCTCTGGGTCTGCTACTGCTGCTGCTGATGCTGCAACTGTCTCTGGGTCTGCTACTGCTGCTGCTGATGCTGCAACTGTCTCTGGGTCTGCTACTGCTGCTGCTGATGCTGCAACTGTCTGTGGGTCTGCTACTGCTGCTGATGTTGCAGCTGTCTCTGGGTATGCTACAGCTGCTGATGCTGCAACTGTCTCTGGTCTGCTACAGCTGCTGATGTTGCAACTGTCTCTGGTTCTGCTACTGCTGCTGATGTTGCAACTGTCTCTGGGTCTGCTACAGCTGCTGCTGATGCTGCAACTGTCTCTGGGTCTGCTACTGCTGCTGATGTTGCAGCTGTCTCTGGGTCTGCTACAGCTGCTGATGCTGCAACTGTCTCTGGGTCTGCTACTGCTGCTGCTGTTGCAGCTGTCTCTGGGTCTGCTACGGCTGCTGACGTTGCAACTGTCTCTGGGTCTGCTACTGCTGCTGCTGATGCTGCAACTGTCTCTGGGTCTGCTACAGCTGCTGATGTTGCAACTGTCTCTGGTTCTGCTACTGCTGCTGATGTTGCAACTGTCTCTGGGTCTGCTACAGCTGCTGCTGATGCTGCAACTGTCTCTGGGTCTGCCACAGCTGCTGCTGATGCTGCAACTGTCTCTGGGTCTGCTACTGCTGCTGCTGTTGCAGCTGTCTCTGGGTCTGCTACTGCTGCTGATGTTGCAACTGTCTCTGGTTCTGCTACTGCTGCTGCTGTTGCAGCTGTCTCTGGGTCTGCTACGGCTGCTGATGTTGCAACTGTCTCTGGGTCTGCTACTGCTGCTGACGTTGCAACTGTCTCTGGGTCTGCTAATGCTGCTGCTGATACTGCAACTGTCTCTGGTTCTGCTACTGCTGCTGATGTTGCAACTGTCTCTGGGTCTGCTACAGCTGCTGCTGATGCTGCAACTGTCTCTGGGTCTGCTACAGCTGCTGCTGTTGCAGCTGTCTCTGGGTCTGCTACTGCTGCTGATGTTGCAACTGTCCCTGGGTCTGCTACAGCTGCTGATCTTGCAACTGTCTCTGGGTCTGCTACTGCTGCTGCTGATGCTGCAACTGTCTCTGGGTCTGCAACTGCTGCTGCTGTTGCAGCTGTCTCTGGTTCTGCTACTGCTGCTGCTGTTGCAGTTGTCTCTGGGTCTGCTACTGCTTCTGATGCTGATGTTGCAACTGTCTCTGGGTCTGCTACTGCTGCTGCTGATGCTGCAACTGTCTCTGGGTCTGCTACTGCTGCTGCTGATGCTGCAACTGTCTCTGGGTCTGCTACTGCTGCTGCTGATGCTGCAACTGTCTCTGGGTCTGCTACTGCTGCTGATGTTGCAGCTGTCTCTGGGTATGCTACAGCTGCTGATGCTGCAACTGTCTCTGGTCTGCTACAGCTGCTGATGTTGCAACTGTCTCTGGTTCTGCTACTGCTGCTGATGTTGCAACTGTCTCTGGGTCTGCTACAGCTGCTGCTGATGCTGCAACTGTCTCTGGGTCTGCTACTGCTGCTGATGTTGCAGCTGTCTCTGGGTCTGCTACAGCTGCTGATGCTGCAACTGTCTCTGGGTCTGCTACTGCTGCTGCTGTTGCAGCTGTCTCTGGGTCTGCTACGGCTGCTGACGTTGCAACTGTCTCTGGGTCTGCTACTGCTGCTGCTGATGCTGCAACTGTCTCTGGGTCTGCTACAGCTGCTGATGTTGCAACTGTCTCTGGTTCTGCTACTGCTGCTGATGTTGCAACTGTCTCTGGGTCTGCTACAGCTGCTGCTGATGCTGCAACTGTCTCTGGGTCTGCCACAGCTGCTGCTGATGCTGCAACTGTCTCTGGGTCTGCTACTGCTGCTGCTGTTGCAGCTGTCTCTGGGTCTGCTACGGCTGCTGATGTTGCAACTGTCTCTGGGTCTGCTACTGCTGCTGACGTTGCAACTGTCTCTGGGTCTGCTAATGCTGCTGCTGATACTGCAACTGTCTCTGGTTCTGCTACTGCTGCTGATGTTGCAACTGTCTCTGGGTCTGCTACAGCTGCTGCTGATGCTGCAACTGTCTCTGGGTCTGCTACAGCTGCTGCTGTTGCAGTTGTCTCTGGGTCTGCTACTGCTGCTGATGTTGCAACTGTCCCTGGGTCTGCTACAGCTGCTGATGTTGCAACTGTCTCTGGGTCTGCTACTGCTGCTGCTGTTGCAGCTGTCTCTGGGTCTGCTACTGCTGCTGATGTTGCAACTGTCTTTGGGTCTGCTACTGCTGCTGCTGATGCTGCAACTGTCTCTGGGTCTGCTACAGCTGCTGATGTTGCAGCTGTCTCTGGTTCTGCTACTGCTGCTGATGTTGCAACTGTCTCTGGGTCTGCTACTGCTGCTGCTGATGCTGCAACTGTCTCTGGGTCTGCAAATGCTGCTGCTGTTGCAGCTGTCTCTGGGTCTGCTACTGCTTCTGATGCTGATGTTGCAACTGCCTCTGGGTCTGCTACTGCTGCTGCTGATACTGCAACTGTCTCTGGGTCTGCTATAGCTGCTGCTGATGCTGCAACTGTCTCTGGGTCTGCTATAGCTGCTGCTGATGCTGCAACTGTCTCTGGGTCTGCTACTGCTGCTGCTGACGTTGCAACTGTCTCTGGTTCTGCTACTGCTGCTGATGCTGCAACGATCTCTGGGTCTGCTACTGCTGCTACTGATGCTGCAACTGTCTCTGGTTCTGCTACTGCTGCTGATGCTGCAACTGTCTCTGGGTCTGCTACTGCTGCTGCTGTTGCAGCTGTCTCTGGGTCTGCTACGGCTGCTGACGTTGCAACTGTCTCTGGGTCTGCTACTGCTGCTGACGTTGCAGCTGTCTCTGGGTCTGCTACTGCTGCTGATGTTGCAACTGTCTCTGGGTCTGCTACTGCTGCTGCTGATGCTGCAACTGTCTCTGGGTCTGCTACAGCTGCTGATGTTGCAGCTGTCTCTGGTTCTGCTACTGCTGCTGATGTTGCAACTGTCTCTGGGTCTGCTACTGCTGCTGCTGATGCTGCAACTGTCTCTGGGTCTGCAACTGCTGCTGCTGTTGCAGCTGTCTCTGGTTCTGCTACTGCTGCTGCTGTTGCAGTTGTCTCTGGGTCTGCTACTGCTTCTGATGCTGATGTTGCAACTGTCTCTGGGTCTGCTACTGCTGCTGCTGATGCTGCAACTGTCTCTGGGTCTGCTACTGCTGCTGCTGATGCTGCAACTGTCTCTGGGTCTGCTACTGCTGCTGCTGATGCTGCAACTGTCTCTGGGTCTGCTACTGCTGCTGAT
This sequence comes from Oncorhynchus masou masou, assembly GCF_036934945.1. Lineage (NCBI taxonomy): Eukaryota > Metazoa > Chordata > Actinopteri > Salmoniformes > Salmonidae > Oncorhynchus > Oncorhynchus masou. The sequence goes on from NW_027013053.1 coordinate 24,335, forward strand.
GTTGCAGCTGTCTCTGGGTATGCTACAGCTGCTGATGCTGCAACTGTCTCTGGTCTGCTACAGCTGCTGATGTTGCAACTGTCTCTGGTTCTGCTACTGCTGCTGATGTTGCAACTGTCTCTGGGTCTGCTACAGCTGCTGCTGATGCTGCAACTGTCTCTGGGTCTGCTACTGCTGCTGATGTTGCAGCTGTCTCTGGGTCTGCTACAGCTGCTGATGCTGCAACTGTCTCTGGGTCTGCTACTGCTGCTGCTGCTGCAGCTGTCTCTGGGTCTGCTACGGCTGCTGACGTTGCAACTGTCTCTGGGTCTGCTACTGCTGCTGCTGATGCTGCAACTGTCTCTGGGTCTGCTACAGCTGCTGATGTTGCAACTGTCTCTGGTTCTGCTACTGCTGCTGATGTTGCAACTGTCTCTGGGTCTGCTACAGCTGCTGCTGATGCTGCAACTGTCTCTGGGTCTGCTACTGCTGCTGATGTTGCAGCTGTCTCTGGGTCTGCTACAGCTGCTGATGCTGCAACTGTCTCTGGGTCTGCTACTGCTGCTGCTGTTGCAGCTGTCTCTGGGTCTGCTACGGCTGCTGACGTTGCAACTGTCTCTGGGTCTGCTACTGCTGCTGCTGATGCTGCAACTGTCTCTGGGTCTGCTACAGCTGCTGATGTTGCAACTGTCTCTGGTTCTGCTACTGCTGCTGATGTTGCAACTGTCTCTGGGTCTGCTACAGCTGCTGCTGATGCTGCAACTGTCTCTGGGTCTGCCACAGCTGCTGCTGATGCTGCAACTGTCTCTGGGTCTGCTACTGCTGCTGCTGTTGCAGCTGTCTCTGGGTCTGCTACTGCTGCTGATGTTGCAACTGTCTCTGGTTCTGCTACTGCTGCTGCTGTTGCAGCTGTCTCTGGGTCTGCTACGGCTGCTGATGTTGCAACTGTCTCTGGGTCTGCTACTGCTGCTGACGTTGCAACTGTCTCTGGGTCTGCTAATGCTGCTGCTGATACTGCAACTGTCTCTGGTTCTGCTACTGCTGCTGATGTTGCAACTGTCTCTGGGTCTGCTACAGCTGCTGCTGATGCTGCAACTGTCTCTGGGTCTGCTACAGCTGCTGCTGTTGCAGCTGTCTCTGGGTCTGCTACTGCTGCTGATGTTGCAACTGTCCCTGGGTCTGCTACTGCTGCTGATGTTGCAACTGTCCCTGGGTCTGCTACAGCTGCTGATGTTGCAACTGTCTCTGGGTCTGCTACTGCTGCTGATGTTGCAACTGCCTCTGGGTCTGCTACTGCTGCTGCTGATGCTGCAACTGTCTCTGGGTCTGCTACAGCTGCTGATGTTGCAGCTGTCTCTGGTTCTGCTACTGCTGCTGATGTTGCAACTGTCTCTGGGTCTGCTACTGCTGCTGCTGATGCTGCAACTGTCTCTGGGTCTGCAAATGCTGCTGCTGTTGCAGCTGTCTCTGGGTCTGCTACTGCTGCTGCTGTTGTAGCTGTCTCTGGGTCTGCTACTGCTTCTGATGCTGATGTTGCAACTGCCTCTGGGTCTGCTACTGCTGCTGCTGATACTGCAACTGTCTCTGGGTCTGCTACAGCTGCTGCTGATGCTGCAACTGTCTCTGGGTCTGCCACAGCTGCTGCTGATGCTGCAACTGTCTCTGGGTCTGCTACTGCTGCTGCTGTTGCAGCTGTCTCTGGGTCTGCTACTGCTGCTGATGTTGCAACTGTCTCTGGTTCTGCTACTGCTGCTGCTGTTGCAGCTGTCTCTGGGTCTGCTACGGCTGCTGATGTTGCAACTGTCTCTGGGTCTGCTACTGCTGCTGACGTTGCAACTGTCTCTGGGTCTGCTAATGCTGCTGCTGATACTGCAACTGTCTCTGGTTCTGCTACTGCTGCTGATGTTGCAACTGTCTCTGGGTCTGCTACAGCTGCTGCTGATGCTGCAACTGTCTCTGGGTCTGCTACAGCTGCTGCTGTTGCAGCTGTCTCTGGGTCTGCTACTGCTGCTGATGTTGCAACTGTCCCTGGGTCTGCTACTGCTGCTGATGTTGCAACTGTCCCTGGGTCTGCTACAGCTGCTGATGTTGCAACTGTCTCTGGGTCTGCTACTGCTGCTGATGTTGCAACTGCCTCTGGGTCTGCTACTGCTGCTGCTGATGCTGCAACTGTCTCTGGGTCTGCTACAGCTGCTGATGTTGCAGCTGTCTCTGGTTCTGCTACTGCTGCTGATGTTGCAACTGTCTCTGGGTCTGCTACTGCTGCTGCTGATGCTGCAACTGTCTCTGGGTCTGCAAATGCTGCTGCTGTTGCAGCTGTCTCTGGGTCTGCTACTGCTGCTGCTGTTGTAGCTGTCTCTGGGTCTGCTACTGCTTCTGATGCTGATGTTGCAACTGCCTCTGGGTCTGCTACTGCTGCTGCTGATACTGCAACTGTCTCTGGGTCTGCTACTGCTGCTGCTGATGCTGCAACTGTCTCTGGGTCTGCTACTGCTGCTGCTGATGCTGCAACTGTCTCTGGGTCTGCTACTGCTGCTGATGTTGCAGCTGTCTCTGGGTATGCTACAGCTGCTGATGCTGCAACTGTCTCTGGTCTGCTACAGCTGCTGATGTTGCAACTGTCTCTGGTTCTGCTACTGCTGCTGATGTTGCAACTGTCTCTGGGTCTGCTACAGCTGCTGCTGATGCTGCAACTGTCTCTGGGTCTGCTACTGCTGCTGATGTTGCAGCTGTCTCTGGGTCTGCTACAGCTGCTGATGCTGCAACTGTCTCTGGGTCTGCTACTGCTGCTGCTGCTGCAGCTGTCTCTGGGTCTGCTACGGCTGCTGACGTTGCAACTGTCTCTGGGTCTGCTACTGCTGCTGCTGATGCTGCAACTGTCTCTGGGTCTGCTACAGCTGCTGATGTTGCAACTGTCTCTGGTTCTGCTACTGCTGCTGATGTTGCAACTGTCTCTGGGTCTGCTACAGCTGCTGCTGATGCTGCAACTGTCTCTGGGTCTGCTACTGCTGCTGATGTTGCAGCTGTCTCTGGGTCTGCTACAGCTGCTGATGCTGCAACTGTCTCTGGGTCTGCTACTGCTGCTGCTGTTGCAGCTGTCTCTGGGTCTGCTACGGCTGCTGACGTTGCAACTGTCTCTGGGTCTGCTACTGCTGCTGCTGATGCTGCAACTGTCTCTGGGTCTGCTACAGCTGCTGATGTTGCAACTGTCTCTGGTTCTGCTACTGCTGCTGATGTTGCAACTGTCTCTGGGTCTGCTACAGCTGCTGCTGATGCTGCAACTGTCTCTGGGTCTGCCACAGCTGCTGCTGATGCTGCAACTGTCTCTGGGTCTGCTACTGCTGCTGCTGTTGCAGCTGTCTCTGGGTCTGCTACTGCTGCTGATGTTGCAACTGTCTCTGGTTCTGCTACTGCTGCTGCTGTTGCAGCTGTCTCTGGGTCTGCTACGGCTGCTGATGTTGCAACTGTCTCTGGGTCTGCTACTGCTGCTGACGTTGCAACTGTCTCTGGGTCTGCTAATGCTGCTGCTGATACTGCAACTGTCTCTGGTTCTGCTACTGCTGCTGATGTTGCAACTGTCTCTGGGTCTGCTACAGCTGCTGCTGATGCTGCAACTGTCTCTGGGTCTGCTACAGCTGCTGCTGTTGCAGCTGTCTCTGGGTCTGCTACTGCTGCTGATGTTGCAACTGTCCCTGGGTCTGCTACTGCTGCTGATGTTGCAACTGTCCCTGGGTCTGCTACAGCTGCTGATGTTGCAACTGTCTCTGGGTCTGCTACTGCTGCTGATGTTGCAACTGCCTCTGGGTCTGCTACTGCTGCTGCTGATGCTGCAACTGTCTCTGGGTCTGCTACAGCTGCTGATGTTGCAGCTGTCTCTGGTTCTGCTACTGCTGCTGATGTTGCAACTGTCTCTGGGTCTGCTACTGCTGCTGCTGATGCTGCAACTGTCTCTGGGTCTGCAAATGCTGCTGCTGTTGCAGCTGTCTCTGGGTCTGCTACTGCTGCTGCTGTTGTAGCTGTCTCTGGGTCTGCTACTGCTTCTGATGCTGATGTTGCAACTGCCTCTGGGTCTGCTACTGCTGCTGCTGATACTGCAACTGTCTCTGGGTCTGCTACTGCTGCTGATGCTGCAACTGTCTCTGGGTCTGCTATAGCTGCTGCTGATGCTGCAACTGTCTCTGGGTCTGCTACTGCTGCTGCTGACGTTGCAACTGTCTCTGGTTCTGCTACTGCTGCTGATGCTGCAACGATCTCTGGGTCTGCTACTGCTGCTACTGATGCTGCAACTGTCTCTGGTTCTGCTACTGCTGCTGATGCTGCAACTGTCTCTGGGTCTGCTACTGCTGCTGCTGTTGCAACTGTCTCTGGGTCTGCTACTGCTGCTGACGTTGCAGCTGTCTCTGGGTCTGCTACTGCTGCTGACGTTGCAGCTGTCTCTGGGTCTGCTACTGCTGCTGATGTTGCAACTGTCTCTGGGTCTGCTACTGCTGCTGCTGATGCTGCAACTGTCTCTGGGTCTGCTACAGCTGCTGCTGATGCTGCAACTGTCTCTGGGTCTGCTACAGCTGCTGCTGTTGCAGCTGTCTCTGGGTCTGCTACTGCTGCTGATGTTGCAACTGTCCCTGGGTCTGCTACAGCTGCTGATGTTGCAACTGTCTCTGGGTCTGCTACTGCTGCTGCTGTTGCAGCTGTCTCTGGGTCTGCTACTGCTGCTGATGTTGCAACTGTCTCTGGGTCTGCTACTGCTGCTGCTGATGCTGCAACTGTCTCTGGGTCTGCTACAGCTGCTGATGTTGCAGCTGTCTCTGGTTCTGCTACTGCTGCTGATGTTGCAACTGTCTCTGGGTCTGCTACTGCTGCTGCTGATGCTGCAACTGTCTCTGCGTCTGCAAATGCTGCTGCTGTTGCAGCTGTCTCTGGGTCTGCTACTGCTGCTGCTGTTGTAGCTGTCTCTGGGTCTGCTACTGCTTCTGATGCTGATGTTGCAACTGCCTCTGGGTCTGCTACTGCTGCTGCTGATACTGCAACTGTCTCTGGGTCTGCTATAGCTGCTGCTGATGCTGCAACTGTCTCTGGTTCTGCTACTGCTGCTGATGCTGCAACTGTCTCTGGGTCTGCTACTGCTGCTGCTGTTGCAGCTGTCTCTGGGTCTGCTACGGCTGCTGACGTTGCAACTGTCTCTGGGTCTGCTACTGCTGCTGACGTTGCAGCTGTCTCTGGGTCTGCTACTGCTGCTGATGTTGCAACTGTCTCTGGGTCTGCTACTGCTGCTGCTGATGCTGCAACTGTCTCTGGGTCTGCTACAGCTGCTGATGTTGCAGCTGTCTCTGGTTCTGCTACTGCTGCTGATGTTGCAACTGTCTCTGGGTCTGCTACTGCTGCTGCTGATGCTGCAACTGTCTCTGGGTCTGCAACTGCTGCTGCTGTTGCAGCTGTCTCTGGTTCTGCTACTGCTGCTGCTGTTGCAGTTGTCTCTGGGTCTGCTACTGCTTCTGATGCTGATGTTGCAACTGTCTCTGGGTCTGCTACTGCTGCTGCTGATGCTGCAACTGTCTCTGGGTCTGCTACTGCTGCTGCTGATGCTGCAACTGTCTCTGGGTCTGCTACTGCTGCTGCTGATGCTGCAACTGTCTCTGGGTCTGCTACTGCTGCTGATGTTGCAGCTGTCTCTGGGTATGCTACAGCTGCTGATGCTGCAACTGTCTCTGGTCTGCTACAGCTGCTGATGTTGCAACTGTCTCTGGTTCTGCTATTGCTGCTGATGTTGCAACTGTCTCTGGGTCTGCTACAGCTGCTGCTGATGCTGCAACTGTCTCTGGGTCTGCTACTGCTGCTGATGTTGCAGCTGTCTCTGGGTCTGCTACAGCTGCTGATGCTGCAACTGTCTCTGGGTCTGCTACTGCTGCTGCTGCTGCAGCTGTCTCTGGGTCTGCTACGGCTGCTGACGTTGCAACTGTCTCTGGGTCTGCTACTGCTGCTGCTGATGCTGCAACTGTCTCTGGGTCTGCTACAGCTGCTGATGTTGCAACTGTCTCTGGTTCTGCTACTGCTGCTGATGTTGCAACTGTCTCTGGGTCTGCTACAGCTGCTGCTGATGCTGCAACTGTCTCTGGGTCTGCTACTGCTGCTGATGTTGCAGCTGTCTCTGGGTCTGCTACAGCTGCTGATGCTGCAACTGTCTCTGGGTCTGCTACTGCTGCTGCTGTTGCAGCTGTCTCTGGGTCTGCTACGGCTGCTGACGTTGCAACTGTCTCTGGGTCTGCTACTGCTGCTGCTGATGCTGCAACTGTCTCTGGGTCTGCTACAGCTGCTGATGTTGCAACTGTCTCTGGTTCTGCTACTGCTGCTGATGTTGCAACTGTCTCTGGGTCTGCTACAGCTGCTGCTGATGCTGCAACTGTCTCTGGGTCTGCCACAGCTGCTGCTGATGCTGCAACTGTCTCTGGGTCTGCTACTGCTGCTGCTGTTGCAGCTGTCTCTGGGTCTGCTACTGCTGCTGATGTTGCAACTGTCTCTGGTTCTGCTACTGCTGCTGCTGTTGCAGCTGTCTCTGGGTCTGCTACGGCTGCTGATGTTGCAACTGTCTCTGGGTCTGCTACTGCTGCTGACGTTGCAACTGTCTCTGGGTCTGCTAATGCTGCTGCTGATACTGCAACTGTCTCTGGTTCTGCTACTGCTGCTGATGTTGCAACTGTCTCTGGGTCTGCTACAGCTGCTGCTGATGCTGCAACTGTCTCTGGGTCTGCTACAGCTGCTGCTGTTGCAGCTGTCTCTGGGTCTGCTACTGCTGCTGATGTTGCAACTGTCCCTGGGTCTGCTACTGCTGCTGATGTTGCAACTGTCCCTGGGTCTGCTACAGCTGCTGATGTTGCAACTGTCTCTGGGTCTGCTACTGCTGCTGATGTTGCAACTGTCTCTGGGTCTGCTACTGCTGCTGCTGATGCTGCAACTGTCTCTGGGTCTGCTACAGCTGCTGATGTTGCAGCTGTCTCTGGTTCTGCTACTGCTGCTGATGTTGCAACTGTCTCTGGGTCTGCTACTGCTGCTGCTGATGCTGCAACTGTCTCTGGGTCTGCAAATGCTGCTGCTGTTGCAGCTGTCTCTGGGTCTGCTACTGCTGCTGCTGTTGTAGCTGTCTCTGGGTCTGCTACTGCTTCTGATGCTGATGTTGCAACTGCCTCTGGGTCTGCTACTGCTGCTGCTGATACTGCAACTGTCTCTGGGTCTGCTACTGCTGCTGATGCTGCAACTGTCTCTGGGTCTGCTATAGCTGCTGCTGATGCTGCAACTGTCTCTGGGTCTGCTACTGCTGCTGCTGACGTTGCAACTGTCTCTGGTTCTGCTACTGCTGCTGATGCTGCAACGATCTCTGGGTCTGCTACTGCTGCTACTGATGCTGCAACTGTCTCTGGTTCTGCTACTGCTGCTGATGCTGCAACTGTCTCTGGGTCTGCTACTGCTGCTGCTGTTGCAACTGTCTCTGGGTCTGCTACTGCTGCTGACGTTGCAGCTGTCTCTGGGTCTGCTACTGCTGCTGACGTTGCAGCTGTCTCTGGGTCTGCTACTGCTGCTGATGTTGCAACTGTCTCTGGGTCTGCTACTGCTGCTGCTGATGCTGCAACTGTCTCTGGGTCTGCTACAGCTGCTGCTGATGCTGCAACTGTCTCTGGGTCTGCTACAGCTGCTGCTGTTGCAGCTGTCTCTGGGTCTGCTACTGCTGCTGATGTTGCAACTGTCCCTGGGTCTGCTACAGCTGCTGATGTTGCAACTGTCTCTGGGTCTGCTACTGCTGCTGCTGTTGCAGCTGTCTCTGGGTCTGCTACTGCTGCTGATGTTGCAACTGTCTCTGGGTCTGCTACTGCTGCTGCTGATGCTGCAACTGTCTCTGGGTCTGCTACAGCTGCTGATGTTGCAGCTGTCTCTGGTTCTGCTACTGCTGCTGATGTTGCAACTGTCTCTGGGTCTGCTACTGCTGCTGCTGATGCTGCAACTGTCTCTGCGTCTGCAAATGCTGCTGCTGTTGCAGCTGTCTCTGGGTCTGCTACTGCTGCTGCTGTTGTAGCTGTCTCTGGGTCTGCTACTGCTTCTGATGCTGATGTTGCAACTGCCTCTGGGTCTGCTACTGCTGCTGCTGATACTGCAACTGTCTCTGGGTCTGCTATAGCTGCTGCTGATGCTGCAACTGTCTCTGGGTCTGCTATAGCTGCTGCTGATGCTGCAACTGTCTCTGGGTCTGCTACTGCTGCTGCTGACGTTGCAACTGTCTCTGGTTCTGCTACTGCTGCTGATGCTGCAACGATCTCTGGGTCTGCTACTGCTGCTACTGATGCTGCAACTGTCTCTGGTTCTGCTACTGCTGCTGATGCTGCAACTGTCTCTGGGTCTGCTACTGCTGCTGCTGTTGCAGCTGTCTCTGGGTCTGCTACGGCTGCTGACGTTGCAACTGTCTCTGGGTCTGCTACTGCTGCTGACGTTGCAGCTGTCTCTGGGTCTGCTACTGCTGCTGATGTTGCAACTGTCTCTGGGTCTGCTACTGCTGCTGCTGATGCTGCAACTGTCTCTGGGTCTGCTACAGCTGCTGATGTTGCAGCTGTCTCTGGTTCTGCTACTGCTGCTGATGTTGCAACTGTCTCTGGGTCTGCTACTGCTGCTGCTGATGCTGCAACTGTCTCTGGGTCTGCAACTGCTGCTGCTGTTGCAGCTGTCTCTGGTTCTGCTACTGCTGCTGCTGTTGCAGTTGTCTCTGGGTCTGCTACTGCTTCTGATGATGATGTTGCAACTGTCTCTGGGTCTGCTACTGCTGCTGCTGATGCTGCAACTGTCTCTGGGTCTGCTACTGCTGCTGCTGATGCTGCAACTGTCTCTGGGTCTGCTACTGCTGCTGCAACTGTCTCTGGGTCTGCTACTGCTGCTGATGTTGCAGCTGTCTCTGGGTATGCTACAGCTGCTGATGCTGCAACTGTCTCTGGTCTGCTACAGCTGCTGATGTTGCAACTGTCTCTGGTTCTGCTACTGCTGCTGATGTTGCAACTGTCTCTGGGTCTGCTACAGCTGCTGCTGATGCTGCAACTGTCTCTGGGTCTGCTACTGCTGCTGATGTTGCAGCTGTCTCTGGGTCTGCTACAGCTGCTGATGCTGCAACTGTCTCTGGGTCTGCTACTGCTGCTGCTGCTGCAGCTGTCTCTGGGTCTGCTACGGCTGCTGACGTTGCAACTGTCTCTGGGTCTGCTACTGCTGCTGCTGATGCTGCAACTGTCTCTGGGTCTGCTACAGCTGCTGATGTTGCAACTGTCTCTGGTTCTGCTACTGCTGCTGATGTTGCAACTGTCTCTGGGTCTGCTACAGCTGCTGCTGATGCTGCAACTGTCTCTGGGTCTGCTACTGCTGCTGATGTTGCAGCTGTCTCTGGGTCTGCTACAGCTGCTGATGCTGCAACTGTCTCTGGGTCTGCTACTGCTGCTGCTGTTGCAGCTGTCTCTGGGTCTGCTACGGCTGCTGACGTTGCAACTGTCTCTGGGTCTGCTACTGCTGCTGCTGATGCTGCAACTGTCTCTGGGTCTGCTACAGCTGCTGATGTTGCAACTGTCTCTGGTTCTGCTACTGCTGCTGATGTTGCAACTGTCTCTGGGTCTGCTACAGCTGCTGCTGATGCTGCAACTGTCTCTGGGTCTGCCACAGCTGCTGCTGATGCTGCAACTGTCTCTGGGTCTGCTACTGCTGCTGCTGTTGCAGCTGTCTCTGGGTCTGCTACTGCTGCTGATGTTGCAACTGTCTCTGGTTCTGCTACTGCTGCTGCTGTTGCAGCTGTCTCTGGGTCTGCTACGGCTGCTGATGTTGCAACTGTCTCTGGGTCTGCTACTGCTGCTGACGTTGCAACTGTCTCTGGGTCTGCTAATGCTGCTGCTGATACTGCAACTGTCTCTGGTTCTGCTACTGCTGCTGATGTTGCAACTGTCTCTGGGTCTGCTACAGCTGCTGCTGTTGCTGCAACTGTCTCTGGGTCTGCTACAGCTGCTGCTGTTGCAGCTGTCTCTGGGTCTGCTACTGCTGCTGATGTTGCAACTGTCCCTGGGTCTGCTACAGCTGCTGATGTTGCAACTGTCTCTGGGTCTGCTACTGCTGCTGATGTTGCAACTGTCTCTGGGTCTGCTACTGCTGCTGCTGATGCTGCAACTGTCTCTGGGTCTGCTACAGCTGCTGATGTTGCAGCTGTCTCTGGTTCTGCTACTGCTGCTGATGTTGCAACTGTCTCTGGGTCTGCTACTGCTGCTGCTGATGCTGCAACTGTCTCTGGGTCTGCAAATGCTGCTGCTGTTGCAGCTGTCTCTGGGTCTGCTACTGCTGCTGCTGTTGTAGCTGTCTCTGGGTCTGCTACTGCTTCTGATGCTGATGTTGCAACTGCCTCTGGGTCTGCTACTGCTGCTGCTGATACTGCAACTGTCTCTGGGTCTGCTACTGCTGCTGATGCTGCAACTGTCTCTGGGTCTGCTATAGCTGCAGCTGATGCTGCAACTGTCTCTGGGTCTGCTACTGCTGCTGCTGACGTTGCAACTGTCTCTGGTTCTGCTACTGCTGCTGATGCTGCAACGATCTCTGGGTCTGCTACTGCTGCTACTGATGCTGCAACTGTCTCTGGTTCTGCTACTGCTGCTGATGCTGCAACTGTCTCTGGGTCTGCTACTGCTGCTGCTGTTGCAGCTGTCTCTGGGTCTGCTACGGCTGCTGACGTTGCAACTGTCTCTGGGTCTGCTACTGCTGCTGACGTTGCAGCTGTCTCTGGGTCTGCTACTGCTGCTGATGTTGCAACTGTCTCTGGGTCTGCTACTGCTGCTGCTGATGCTGCAACTGTCTCTGGGTCTGCTACAGCTGCTGATGTTGCAGCTGTCTCTGGTTCTGCTACTGCTGCTGATGTTGCAACTGTCTCTGGGTCTGCTACTGCTGCTGCTGATGCTGCAACTGTCTCTGGGTCTGCAACTGCTGCTGCTGTTGCAGCTGTCTCTGGTTCTGCTACTGCTGCTGCTGTTGCAGTTGTCTCTGGGTCTGCTACTGCTTCTGATGCTGATGTTGCAACTGTCTCTGGGTCTGCTACTGCTGCTGCTGATGCTGCAACTGTCTCTGGGTCTGCTACTGCTGCTGCTGATGCTGCAACTGTCTCTGGGTCTGCTACTGCTGCTGCTGATGCTGCAACTGTCTCTGGGTCTGCTACTGCTGCTGATGTTGCAGCTGTCTCTGGGTATGCTACAGCTGCTGATGCTGCAACTGTCTCTGGTCTGCTACAGCTGCTGATGTTGCAACTGTCTCTGGTTCTGCTACTGCTGCTGATGTTGCAACTGTCTCTGGGTCTGCTACAGCTGCTGCTGATGCTGCAACTGTCTCTGGGTCTGCTACTGCTGCTGATGTTGCAGCTGTCTCTGGGTCTGCTACAGCTGCTGATGCTGCAACTGTCTCTGGGTCTGCTACTGCTGCTGCTGCTGCAGCTGTCTCTGGGTCTGCTACGGCTGCTGACGTTGCAACTGTCTCTGGGTCTGCTACTGCTGCTGCTGATGCTGCAACTGTCTCTGGGTCTGCTACAGCTGCTGATGTTGCAACTGTCTCTGGTTCTGCTACTGCTGCTGATGTTGCAACTGTCTCTGGGTCTGCTACAGCTGCTGCTGATGCTGCAACTGTCTCTGGGTCTGCTACAGCTGCTGCTGATGCTGCAACTGTCTCTGGGTCTGCTACTGCTGCTGATGTTGCAACTGTCTCTGGGTCTGCTACTGCTGCTGACATTGCAACTGTCTCTGGGTCTGCTACTGCTGCTGCTGATACTGCAACTGTCTCTGGTTCTGCTACTGCTGCTGATGTTGCAACTGTCTCTGGGTCTGCTACAGCTGCTGCTGATGCTGCAACTGTCTCTGGGTCTGCTACAGCTGCTGCTGTTGCAGCTGTCTCTGGGTCTGCTACTGCTGCTGATGTTGCAACTGTCCCTGGGTCTGCTACAGCTGCTGATGTTGCAACTGTCTCTGGGTCTGCTACTGCTGCTGATGTTGCAACTGTCTCTGGGTCTGCTACTGCTGCTGCTGATGCTGCAACTGTCTCTGCGTCTGCTACAGCTGCTGATGTTGCAGCTGTCTCTGGTTCTGCTACTGCTGCTGATGTTGCAACTGTCTCTGGGTCTGCTACTGCTGCTGCTGATGCTGCAACTGTCTCTGGGTCTGCAAATGCTGCTGCTGTTGCAGCTGTCTCTGGGTCTGCTACTGCTGCTGCTGTTGTAGCTGTCTCTGGGTCTGCTACTGCTTCTGATGCTGATGTTGCAACTGCCTCTGGGTCTGCTACTGCTGCTGCTGATACTGCAACTGTCTCTGGGTCTGCTACTGCTGCTGATGCTGCAACTGTCTCTGGGTCTGCTATAGCTGCTGCTGATGCTGCAACTGTCTCTGGGTCTGCTACTGCTGCTGCTGACGTTGCAACTGTCTCTGGTTCTGCTACTGCTGCTGATGCTGCAACGATCTCTGGGTCTGCTACTGCTGCTACTGATGCTGCAACTGTCTCTGGTTCTGCTACTGCTGCTGATGCTGCAACTGTCTCTGGGTCTGCTACTGCTGCTGCTGTTGCAGCTGTCTCTGGGTCTGCTACGGCTGCTGACGTTGCAACTGTCTCTGGGTCTGCTACTGCTGCTGACGTTGCAGCTGTCTCTGGGTCTGCTACTGCTGCTGATGTTGCAACTGTCTCTGGGTCTGCTACTGCTGCTGCTGATGCTGCAACTGTCTCTGGGTCTGCTACAGCTGCTGATGTTGCAGCTGTCTCTGGTTCTGCTACTGCTGCTGATGTTGCAACTGTCTCTGGGTCTGCTACTGCTGCTGCTGATGCTGCAACTGTCTCTGGGTCTGCAACTGCTGCTGCTGTTGCAGCTGTCTCTGGTTCTGCTACTGCTGCTGCTGTTGCAGTTGTCTCTGGGTCTGCTACTGCTTCTGATGCTGATGTTGCAACTGTCTCTGGGTCTGCTACTGCTGCTGCTGATGCTGCAACTGTCTCTGGGTCTGCTACTGCTGCTGCTGATGCTGCAACTGTCTCTGGGTCTGCTACTGCTGCTGCTGATGCTGCAACTGTCTCTGGGTCTGCTACTGCTGCTGATGTTGCAGCTGTCTCTGGGTATGCTACAGCTGCTGATGCTGCAACTGTCTCTGGTCTGCTACAGCTGCTGATGTTGCAACTGTCTCTGGTTCTGCTACTGCTGCTGATGTTGCAACTGTCTCTGGGTCTGCTACAGCTGCTGCTGATGCTGCAACTGTCTCTGGGTCTGCTACTGCTGCTGATGTTGCAGCTGTCTCTGGGTCTGCTACAGCTGCTGATGCTGCAACTGTCTCTGGGTCTGCTACTGCTGCTGCTGCTGCAGCTGTCTCTGGGTCTGCTACGGCTGCTGACGTTGCAACTGTCTCTGGGTCTGCTACTGCTGCTGCTGATGCTGCAACTGTCTCTGGGTCTGCTACAGCTGCTGATGTTGCAACTGTCTCTGGTTCTGCTACTGCTGCTGATGTTGCAACTGTCTCTGGGTCTGCTACAGCTGCTGCTGATGCTGCAACTGTCTCTGGGTCTGCTACAGCTGCTGCTGATGCTGCAACTGTCTCTGGGTCTGCTACTGCTGCTGATGTTGCAACTGTCTCTGGGTCTGCTACTGCTGCTGACGTTGCAACTGTCTCTGGGTCTGCTACTGCTGCTGCTGATACTGCAACTGTCTCTGGTTCTGCTACTGCTGCTGATGTTGCAACTGTCTCTGGGTCTGCTACAGCTGCTGCTGTTGCAGCTGTCTCTGGGTCTGCTACTGCTGCTGATGTTGCAACTGTCCCTGGGTCTGCTACAGCTGCTGATGTTGCAACTGTCTCTGGGTCTGCTACTGCTGCTGCTGTTGCAGCTGTCTCTGGGTCTGCTACTGCTGCTGATGTTGCAACTGTCTCTGGGTCTGCTACTGCTGCTGCTGATGCTGCAACTGTCTCTGGGTCTGCTACAGCTGCTGATGTTGCAGCTGTCTCTGGTTCTGCTACTGCTGCTGATGTTGCAACTGTCTCTGGGTCTGCTACTGCTGCTGCTGATGCTGCAACTGTCTCTGGGTCTGCAAATGCTGCTGCTGTTGCAGCTGTCTCTGGGTCTGCTACTGCTGCTGCTGTTGCAGCTGTCTCTGGGTCTGCTACTGCTTCTGATGCTGATGTTGCAACTGCCTCTGGGTCTGCTACTGCTGCTGCTGATACTGCAACTGTCTCTGGGTCTGCTACTGCTGCTGATGCTGCAACTGTCTCTGGGTCTGCTATAGCTGCTGCTGATGCTGCAACTGTCTCTGGGTCTGCTACTGCTGCTGCTGACGTTGCAACTGTCTCTGGTTCTGCTACTGCTGCTGATGCTGCAACGATCTCTGGGTCTGCTACTGCTGCTACTGATGCTGCAACTGTCTCTGGTTCTGCTACTGCTGCTGATGCTGCAACTGTCTCTGGGTCTGCTACAGCTGCTGATGCTGCAACTGTCTCTGCCTCTGCTACTGCTGCTGCTGTTGCAGCAGTCTCTGGGTCTGCTACGGCTGCTGACGTTGCAACTGTCTCTGGGCTGCTACTGCTGCTGATGTTGCAACTGTCTCTGGGTCTGCTACAGCTGCTGATGTTGCAGCTGTCTCTGGGTCTGCTACAGCTGCTGATGCTGCAACTGTCTCTGGGTCTGCTACTGCTGCTGCTGTTGCAACTGTCTCTGGGTCTGCTACAGCTGCTGCTGATGCTGCAACTGTCTCTGGGTCTGCTACTGCTGCTGGGGTTGCAACTGTCTCTGGGTCTGCTACTGCTTCTGATGCTGATGTTGCAAGTGTCTCTGGGTCTGCTACTGCTGCTGCTGATACTGCAACTGTCTCTGGGTCTGCTACTGCTGCTGATGCTGCAACTGTCTCTGGGTCTGCTATTGCTGCTGCTGATGCTGCAACTGTCTCTGGGTCTGCTACTGCTGCTGCTGACGTTGCAACTGTCTCTGGTTCTGCTACTGCTGCTGATGCTGCAACGATCTCTGGGTCTGCTACTGCTGCTACTGATGCTGCAACTGTCTCTGGTTCTGCTACTGCTGCTGATGCTGCAACTGTCTCTGGGTCTGCTACAGCTGCTGATGCTGCAACTGTCTCTGCGTCTGCTACTGCTGCTGCTGTTGAGGCAGTCTCTGGGTCTGCTACGGCTGCTGACGTTGCAACTGTCTCTGGGCTGCTACTGCTGCTGATGTTGCAACTGTCTCTGGGTCTGCTACAGCTGCTGATGTTGCAGCTGTCTCTGGGTCTGCTACAGCTGCTGATGCTGCAACTGTCTCTGGGTCTGCTACTGCTGCTGCTGTTGCAACTGTCTCTGGGTCTGCTACAGCTGCTGCTGATGCTGCAACTGTCTCTGGGTCTGCTACTGCTGCTGATGTTGCAGCTGTCTCTGGGTCTGCTACAGATGCTGATGCTGCAACTGTCTCTGGGTCTGCTACTGCTGCTGCTGTTGCAACTGTCTCTGGTTCTGCTACTGCTGCTGATGCTGCAACTGTCTCTGGGTCTGCTACAGCTGCTGCTGATGCTGCAACTGTCTCTGGGTCTGCTACTGCTGCTGATGTTGCAGCTGTCTCTGGGTCTGCTACAGATGCTGATGCTGCAACTCTCTCTGGGTCTGCTACAGCTGCTGATGTTCCAACTGTCTCTGGTTCTGCTACTGCTGCTGATGCTGCAACTGTCTCTGGGTCTGCTACAGCTGCTGCTGATGCTGCAACTGTCTCTGGGTCTGCTACTGCTGCTGCTGCTGTTGCAGCTGTCTCTGGGTCTGCTACGGCTGCTGACGTTGCAACTGTCTCTGGGTCTGCTACTGCTGCTGCTGATGCTGCAACTGTCTCTGGGTCTGCTACAGCTGCTGATGTTGCAACTGTCTCTGGTTCTGCTACTGCTGCTGATGTTGCAACTGTCTCTGGGTCTGCTACAGCTGCTGCTGATGCTGCAACTGTCTCTGGGTCTGCTACTGCTGCTGCTGTTGCAGCTGTCTCTGGGTCTGCTACTGCTGCTGATGTTGCAACTGTCTCTGGTTCTGCTACTGCTGCTGATGTTGCAACTGTCTCTGGGTCTGCTACTGCTGCTGCTGATGCTGCAACTGTCTCTGGGTCTGCAAATGCTGCTGCTGTTGCAGCTGTCTCTGGGTCTGCTACTGCTGCTGCTGTTGCAGCTGTCTCTGGGTCTGCTACTGCTTCTGATGCTGATGTTGCAACTGCCTCTGGGTCTGCGACTGCTGCTGCTGATACTGCAACTGTCTCTGGGTCTGCTACTGCTGCTGATGCTGCAACTGTCTCTGGGTCTGCTATAGCTGCTGCTGATGCTGCAGCTGTCTCTGGGTCTGCTACTGCTGCTGCTGACGTTGCAACTGTCTCTGGTTCTGCTACTGCTGCTGATGCTGCAACGATCTCTGGGTCTGCTACTGCTGCTACTGATGCTGCAACTGTCTCTGGTTCTGCTACTTCTGCTGATGCTGCAACTGTATCTGGGTCTGCTACAGCTGCTGATGCTGCAACTGTCTCTGGGTCTGCTACTGCTGCTGCTGTTGCAGCAGTCTCTGGGTCTGCTACGGCTGCTGACGTTGCAACTGTCTCTGGGCTGCTACTGCTGCTGATGTTGCAACTGTCTCTGGGTCTGCTACAGCTGCTGATGTTGCAGCTGTCTCTGGGTCTGCTACAGCTGCTGATGCTGCAACTGTCTCTGGGTCTGCTACTGCTGCTGCTGTTGCAACTGTCTCTGGGTCTGCTACAGCTGCTGCTGATGCTGCAACTGTCTCTGGGTCTGCTACTGCTGCTGCTGTTGCAACTGTCTCTGGGTCTGCTACTGCTTCTGATGCTGATGTTGCAACTGTCTCTGGGTCTGCTACTGCTGCTGCTGATACTGCAACTGTCTCTGGGTCTGCTACTGCTGCTGATGCTGCAACTGTCTCTGGGTCTGCTATTGCTGCTGCTGATGCTGCAACTGTCTCTGGGTCTGTTACTGCTGCTGCTGACGTTGCAACTGTCTCTGGTTCTGCTACTGCTGCTGATGCTGCAACGATCTCTGGGTCTGCTACTGCTGCTACTGATGCTGCAACTGTCTCTGGTTCTGCTACTGCTGCTGATGCTGCAACTGTCTCTGGGTCTGCTACAGCTGCTGATGCTGCAACTGTCTCTGCGTCTGCTACTGCTGCTGCTGTTGCAGCAGTCTCTGGGTCTGCTACGGCTGCTGACGTTGCAACTGTCTCTGGGCTGCTACTGCTGCTGATGTTGCAACTGTCTCTGGGTCTGCTACAGCTGCTGATGCTGCAACTGTCTCTGGGTCTGCTACTGCTGCTGCTGTTGCAACTGTCTCTGGGTCTGCTACAGCTGCTGCTGATGCTGCAACTGTCTCTGGGTCTGCTACTGCTGCTGATGTTGCAGCTGTCTCTGGGTCTGCTACAGATGCTGATGCTGCAACTGTCTCTGGGTCTGCTACTGCTGCTGCTGATACTGCAACTGTCTCTGGGTCTGCTACAGCTGCTGCTGATGCTGCAACTGTCTCTGGGTCTGCTACAGCTGCTGATGTTCCAACTGTCTCTGGTTCTGCTACTGCTGCTGATGCTGCAACTGTCTCTGGGTCTGCTACTGCTGCTGCTGATGCTGCAACTGTCTCTGGGTCTGCTACAGCTGCTGATGTTGCAGCTGTCTCTGGTTCTGCTACTGCTGCTGATGTTGCAACTGTCTCTGGGTCTGCAACTGCTGCTGCTGATGCTGCAACTGTCTCTGGGTCTGCAAATGCTGCTGCTGTTGCAGCTGTCTCTGGGTCTGCAAATGCTGCTGCTGTTGCAGCTGTCTCTGGGTCTGCTACTGCTGCTGCTGATACTGCAACTGTCTCTGGGTCTGCTACTGCTGCTGATGCTGCAACTGTCTCTGGGACTGCTATAGCTGCTGCTGACGTTGCAACTGTCTCTGGTTCTGCTACTGCTGCTGATGCTGCAACGATCTCTGGGTCTGCTACTGCTGCTACTGATGCTGCAACTGTCTCTGGTTCTGCTACTGCTGCTGATGCTGCAACTGTCTCTGGGTCTGCTACTGCTGCTGCTGTTGCAGCTGTCTCTGGGTCTGCTACGGCTGCTGACGTTGCAACTGTCTCTGCGTCTGCTACTGCTGCTGACGTTGCAGCTGTCTCTGGGTCTGCTACTGCTGCTGATGTTGCAACTGTCTCTGGGTCTGCTACTGCTGCTGCTGATGCTGCAACTGTCTCTGGGTCTGCTACAGCTGCTGATGTTGCAGCTGTCTCTGGTTCTGCTACTGCTGCTGATGTTGCAACTGTCTCTGGGTCTGCTACTGCTGCTGCTGATGCTGCAACTGTCTCTGGGTCTGCAACTGCTAATGCTGTTGCAGCTGTCTCTGGTTCTGCTACTGCTGCTGCTGTTGCAGTTGTCTCTGGGTCTGCTACTGCTTCTGATGCTGATGTTGCAACTGTCTCTGGGTCTGCTACTGCTGCTGCTGATGCTGCAACTGTCTCTGGGTCTGCTACTGCTGCTGCTGATGCTGCAACTGTCTCTGGGTCTGCTACTGCTGCTGCTGATGCTGCAACTGTCTCTGGGTCTGCTACTGCTGCTGATGTTGCAGCTGTCTCTGGGTATGCTACAGCTGCTGATGCTGCAACTGTCTCTGGTCTGCTACAGCTGCTGATGTTGCAACTGTCTCTGGTTCTGCTACTGCTGCTGATGTTGCAACTGTCTCTGGGTCTGCTACTGCTGCTGACATTGCAACTGTCTCTGGGTCTGCTACTGCTGCTGCTGATGCTGCAACTGTCTCTGGGTCTGCTACTGCTGCTGATGTTGCAACTGTCTCTGGGTCTGCTATAGCTGCTGCTGATGCTGCAACTGTCTCTGGGTCTGCTACTGCTGCTGCTGACGTTGCAACTGTCTCTGGTTCTGCTACTGCTGCTGATGCTGCAACGATCTCTGGGTCTGCTACTGCTGCTACTGATGCTGCAACTGTCTCTGGTTCTGCTACTGCTGCTGATGCTGCAACTGTCTCTGGGTCTGCTACAGCTGCTGATGCTGCAACTGTCTCTGCGTCTGCTACTGCTACTGCTGTTGCAGCAGTCTCTGGGTCTGCTACGGCTGCTGACGTTGCAACTGTCTCTGGGCTGCTACTGCTGCTGATGTTGCAACTGTCTCTGGGTCTGCTACAGCTGCTGATGTTGCAGCTGTCTCTGGGTCTGCTACAGCTGCTGATGCTGCAACTGTCTCTGGGTCTGCTACAGCTGCTGCTGTTGCAACTGTCTCTGGGTCTGCTACAGCTGCTGCTGATGCTGCAACTGTCTCTGGGTCTGCTACTGCTGCTGGGGTAGCAACTGTCTCTGGGTCTGCTACTGCTTCTGATGCTGATGTTGCAAGTGTCTCTGGGTCTGCTACTGCTGCTGCTGATACTGCAACTGTCTCTGGGTCTGCTACTGCTGCTGATGCTGCAACTGTCTCTGGGTCTGCTATTGCTGCTGCTGATGCTGCAACTGTCTCTGGGTCTGCTACTGCTGCTGCTGACGTTGCAACTGTCTCTGGTTCTGCTACTGCTGCTGATGCTGCAACGATCTCTGGGTCTGCTACTGCTGCTACTGATGCGGCAACTGTCTCTGGTTCTGCTACTGCTGCTGATGCTGCAACTGTCTCTGGGTCTGCTACAGCTGCTGATGCTGCAACTGTCTCTGCGTCTGCTACTGCTGCTGCTGTTGAGGCAGTCTCTGGGTCTGCTACGGCTGCTGACGTTGCAACTGTCTCTGGGCTGCTACTGCTGCTGATGTTGCAACTGTCTCTGGGTCTGCTACAGCTGCTGATGTTGCAGCTGTCTCTGGGTCTGCTACAGCTGCTGATGCTGCAACTGTCTCTGGGTCTGCTACTGCTGCTGCTGTTGCAACTGTCTCTGGGTCTGCTACAGCTGCTGCTGATGCTGCAACTGTCTCTGGGTCTGCTACTGCTGCTGATGTTGCAGCTGTCTCTGGGTCTGCTACAGATGCTGATGCTGCAACTGTCTCTGGGTCTGTTACTGCTGCTGCTGTTGCAACTGTCTCTGGTTCTGCTACTGCTGCTGATGCTGCAACTGTCTCTGGGTCTGCTACAGCTGCTGCTGATGCTGCAACTGTCTCTGGGTCTGCTACTGCTGCTGATGTTGCAGCTGTCTCTGGGTCTGCTACAGATGCTGATGCTGCAACTGTCTCTGGGTCTGCTACAGCTGCTGATGTTCCAACTGTCTCTGGTTCTGCTACTGCTGCTGATGCTGCAACTGTCTCTGGGTCTGCTACAGCTGCTGCTGATGCTGCAACTGTCTCTGGGTCTGCTACTGCTGCTGCTGCTGTTGCAGCTGTCTCTGGGTCTGCTACGGCTGCTGACGTTGCAACTGTCTCTGGGTCTGCTACTGCTGCTGCTGATGCTGCAACTGTCTCTGGGTCTGCTACAGCTGCTGATGTTGCAACTGTCTCTGGTTCTGCTACTGCTGCTGATGTTGCAACTGTCTCTGGGTCTGCTACAGCTGCTGCTGATGCTGCAACTGTCTCTGGGTCTGCTACTGCTGCTGCTGTTGCAGCTGTCTCTGGGTCTGCTACTGCTGCTGATGTTGCAACTGTCTCTGGTTCTGCTACTGCTGCTGATGTTGCAACTGTCTCTGGGTCTGCTACTGCTGCTGCTGATGCAGCAACTGTCTCTGGGTCTGCAAATGCTGCTGCTGTTGCAGCTGTCTCTGGGTCTGCTACTGCTGCTGCTGTTGCAGCTGTCTCTGGGTCTGCTACTGCTTCTGATGCTGATGTTGCAACTGCCTCTGGGTCTGCTACTGCTGCTGCTGATACTGCAACTGTCTCTGGGTCTGCTACTGCTGCTGATGCTGCAACTGTCTCTGGGTCTGCTATAGCTGCTGCTGATGCTGCAGCTGTCTCTGGGTCTGCTACTGCTACTGCTGACGTTGCAACTGTCTCTGGTTCTGCTACTGCTGCTGATGCTGCAACGATCTCTGGGTCTGCTACTGCTGCTACTGATGCTGCCAATTGTCTCTGGTTCTGCTACTGCTGCTGATGCTGCAACTGTCTCTGGGTCTGCTACAGCTGCTGATGCTGCAACTGTCTCTGCGTCTGCTACTGCTGCTGCTGTTGCAGCAGTCTCTGGGTCTGCTACGGCTGCTGACGTTGCAACTGTCTCTGGGCTGCTACTGCTGCTGATGTTGCAACTGTCTCTGGGTCTGCTACAGCTGCTGATGTTGCAGCTGTCTCTGGGTCTGCTACAGCTGCTGATGCTGCAACTGTCTCTGGGTCTGCTACTGCTGCTGCTGTTGCAACTGTCTCTGGGTCTGCTACAGCTGCTGCTGATGCTGCAACTGTCTCTGGGTCTGCTACTGCTGCTGCTGTTGCAACTGTCTCTGGGTCTGCTACTGCTTCTGATGCTGATGTTGCAACTGTCTCTGGGTCTGCTACTGCTGCTGATGATACTGCAACTGTCTCTGGGTCTGCTACTGCTGCTGATGCTGCAACTGTCTCTGGGTCTGCTATTGCTGCTGCTGATGCTGCAACTGTCTCTGGGTCTGCTACTGCTGCTGCTGACGTTGCAACTGTCTCTGGTTCTGCTACTGCTGCTGATGCTGCAACGATCTCTGGGTCTGCTACTGCTGCTACTGATGCTGCAACTGTCTCTGGTTCTGCTACTGCTGCTGATGCTGCAACTGTCTCTGGGTCTGCTACAGCTGCTGATGCTGCAACTGTCTCTGCGTCTGCTACTGCTGCTGCTGTTGCAGCAGTCTCTGGGTCTGCTACGGCTGCTGACGTTGCAACTGTCTCTGGGCTGCTACTGCTGCTGATGTTGCAACTGTCTCTGGGTCTGCTACAGCTGCTGATGCTGCAACTGTCTCTGGGTCTGCTACTGCTGCTGCTGTTGCAACTGTCTCTGGGTCTGCTACAGCTGCTGCTGATGCTGCAACTGTCTCTGGGTCTGCTACTGCTGCTGATGTTGCAGCTGTCTCTGGGTCTGCTACAGATGCTGATGCTGCAACTGTCTCTGGGTCTGCTACTGCTGCTGCTGTTGCAACTGTCTCTGGGTCTGCTACAGCTGCTGCTGATGCTGCAACTGTCTCTGGGTCTGCTACAGCTGCTGATGTTCCAACTGTCTCTGGTTCTGCTACTGCTGCTGATGCTGCAACTGTCTCTGGGTCTGCTACAGCTGCTGCTGATGCTGCAACTGTCTCTGGGTCTGCTACTGCTGCTGATGTTGCAGCTGTCTCTGGGTCTGCTACAGCTGCTGATGCTGCAACTGTCTCTGGGTCTGCTACTGCTGCTGCTGCTGTTGCAGCTGTCTCTGGGTCTGCTACGGCTGCTGACGTTGCAACTGTCTCTGGGTCTGCTACTGCTGCTGCTGATGCTGCAACTGTCTCTGGGTCTGCTACAGCTGCTGATGTTGCAGCTGTCTCTGGTTCTGCTACTGCTGCTGATGTTGCAACTGTCTCTGGGTCTGCTACTGCTGCTGCTGATGCTGCAACTGTCTCTGGGTCTGCAAATGCTGCTGCTGTTGCAGCTGTCTCTGGGTCTGCTACTGCTGCTGCTGTTGCAGCTGTCTCTGGGTCTGCTACTGCTTCTGATGCTGATGTTGCAACTGCCTCTGGGTCTGCTACTGCTGCTGCTGATACTGCAACTGTCTCTGGGTCTGCTACTGCTGCTGATGCTGCAACTGTCTCTGGGTCTGCTATAGCTGCTGCTGATGCTGCAACTGTCTCTGGGTCTGCTACTGCTGCTGCTGACGTTGCAACTGTCTCTGGTTCTGCTACTGCTGCTGATGCTGCAACGATCTCTGGGTCTGCTACTGCTGCTACTGATGCTGCAACTGTCTCTGGTTCTGCTACTGCTGCTGATGCTGCAACTGTCTCTGGGTCTGCTACTGCTGCTGCTGTTGCAGCTGTCTCTGGGTCTGCTACGGCTGCTGACGTTGCAACTGTCTCTGGGTCTGCTACTGCTGCTGACGTTGCAGCTGTCTCTGGGTCTGCTACTGCTGCTGATGTTGCAACTGTCTCTGGGTCTGCTACTGCTGCTGCTGATGCTGCAACTGTCTCTGGGTCTGCTACAGCTGCTGATGTTGCAGCTGTCTCTGGTTCTGCTACTGCTGCTGATGTTGCAACTGTCTCTGGGTCTGCTACTGCTGCTGCTGATGCTGCAACTGTCTCTGGGTCTGCAACTGCTGCTGCTGTTGCAGCTGTCTCTGGTTCTGCTACTGCTGCTGCTGTTGCAGTTGTCTCTGGGTCTGCTACTGCTTCTGATGCTGATGTTGCAACTGTCTCTGGGTCTGCTACTGCTGCTGCTGATGCTGCAACTGTCTCTGGGTCTGCTACTGCTGCTGCTGATGCTGCAACTGTCTCTGGGTCTGCTACTGCTGCTGCTGATGCTGCAACTGTCTCTGGGTCTGCTACTGCTGCTGATGTTGCAGCTGTCTCTGGGTATGCTACAGCTGCTGATGCTGCAACTGTCTCTGGTCTGCTACAGCTGCTGATGTTGCAACTGTCTCTGGTTCTGCTACTGCTGCTGATGTTGCAACTGTCTCTGGGTCTGCTACTGCTGCTGACATTGCAACTGTCTCTGGGTCTGCTACTGCTGCTGCTGATGCTGCAACTGTCTCTGGGTCTGCTACAGCTGCTGATGTTGCAACTGTCTCTGGTTCTGCTACTGCTGCTGATGTTGCAACTGTCTCTGGGTCTGCTACAGCTGCTGCTGATGCTGCAACTGTCTCTGGGTCTGCTACAGCTGCTGCTGATGCTGCAACTGTCTCTGGGTCTGCTACTGCTGCTGCTGTTGCAGCTGTCTCTGGGTCTGCTACTGCTGCTGATGTTGCAACTGTCTCTGGTTCTGCTACTGCTGCTGCTGTTGCAGCTGTCTCTGGGTCTGCTACGGCTGCTGACGTTGCAACTGTCTCTGGGTCTGCTACTGCTGCTGCTGATACTGCAACTGTCTCTGGTTCTGCTACTGCTGCTGATACTGCAACTGTCTCTGGGTCTGCTACAGCTGCTGCTGATGCTGCAACTGTCTCTGGGTCTGCTACAGCTGCTGCTGCTGTTGCAGCTGTCTCTGGGTCTGCTACTGCTGCTGATGTTGCAACTGTCCCTGGGTCTGCTACAGCTGCTGATGTTGCAACTGTCTCTGGGTCTGCTACTGCTGCTGCTGTTGCAGCTGTCTCTGGGTCTGCTACTGCTGCTGATGTTGCAACTGTCTCTGGGTCTGCTACTGCTGCTGCTGATGCTGCAACTGTCTCTGGGTCTGCTACAGCTGCTGATGTTGCAGCTGTCTCTGGTTCTGCTACTGCTGCTGATGTTGCAACTGTCTCTGGGTCTGCTACTGCTGCTGCTGATGCTGCAACTGTCTCTGGGTCTGCAAATGCTGCTGCTGTTGCAGCTGTCTCTGGGTCTGCTACTGCTGCTGCTGTTGCAGCTGTCTCTGGGTCTGCTACTGCTTCTGATGCTGATGTTGCAACTGCCTCTGGGTCTGCTACTGCTGCTGCTGATACTGCAACTGTCTCTGGGTCTGCTACTGCTGCTGATGCTGCAACTGTCTCTGGGTCTGCTATAGCTGCTGCTGATGCTGCAACTGTCTCTGGGTCTGCTACTGCTGCTGCTGACGTTGCAACTGTCTCTGGTTCTGCTACTGCTGCTGATGCTGCAACGATCTCTGGGTCTGCTACTGCTGCTACTGATGCTGCAACTGTCTCTGGTTCTGCTACTGCTGCTGATGCTGCAACTGTCTCTGGGTCTGCTACAGCTGCTGATGCTGCAACTGTCTCTGCGTCTGCTACTGCTGCTGCTGTTGCAGCAGTCTCTGGGTCTGCTACGGCTGCTGACGTTGCAACTGTCTCTGGGCTGCTACTGCTGCTGATGTTGCAACTGTCTCTGGGTCTGCTACAGCTGCTGATGTTGCAGCTGTCTCTGGGTCTGCTACAGCTGCTGATGCTGCAACTGTCTCTGGGTCTGCTACTGCTGCTGCTGTTGCAACTGTCTCTGGGTCTGCTACAGCTGCTGCTGATGCTGCAACTGTCTCTGGGTCTGCTACTGCTGCTGGGGTTGCAACTGTCTCTGGGTCTGCTACTGCTTCTGATGCTGATGTTGCAAGTGTCTCTGGGTCTGCTAGTGCTGCTGCTTATACTGCAACTGTCTCTGGGTCTGCTACTGCTGCTGATGCTGCAACTGTCTCTGGGTCTGCTATTGCTGCTGCTGATGCTGCAACTGTCTCTGGGTCTGCTACTGCTGCTGCTGACGTTGCAACTGTCTCTGGTTCTGCTACTGCTGCTGATGCTGCAACGATCTCTGGGTCTGCTACTGCTGCTACTGATGCTGCAACTGTCTCTGGTTCTGCTACTGCTGCTGATGCTGCAACTGTCTCTGGGTCTGCTACAGCTGCTGATGCTGCAACTGTCTCTGCGTCTGCTACTGCTGCTGCTGTTGAGGCAGTCTCTGGGTCTGCTACGGCTGCTGACGTTGCAACTGTCTCTGGGCTGCTACTGCTGCTGATGTTGCAACTGTCTCTGGGTCTGCTACAGCTGCTGATGTTGCAGCTGTCTCTGGGTCTGCTACAGCTGCTGATGCTGCAACTGTCTCTGGGTCTGCTACAGCTGCTGCTGTTGCAACTGTCTCTGGGTCTGCTACAGCTGCTGCTGATGCTGCAACTGTCTCTGGGTCTGCTACTGCTGCTGATGTTGCAGCTGTCTCTGGGTCTGCTACAGATGCTGATGCTGCAACTGTCTCTGGGTCTGCTACTGCTGCTGCTGTTGCAACTGTCTCTGGTTCTGCTACTGCTGCTGATCCTGCAACTGTCTCTGGGTCTGCTACAGCTGCTGCTGATGCTGCAACTGTCTCTGGGTCTGCTACTGCTGCTGATGTTGCAGCTGTCTCTGGGTCTGCTACAGATGCTGATGCTGCAACTGTCTCTGGGTCTGCTACAGCTGCTGATGTTCCAACTGTCTCTGGTTCTTCTACTGCTGCTGATGCTGCAACTGTCTCTGGGTCTGCTACAGCTGCTGCTGATGCTGCAACTGTCTCTGGGTCTGCTACTGCTGCTGCTGCTGTTGCAGCTGTCTCTGGGTCTGCTACGGCTGCTGACGTTGCAACTGTCTCTGGGTCTGCTACTGCTGCTGCTGATGCTGCAACTGTCTCTGGGTCTGCTACAGCTGCTGATGTTGCAACTGTCTCTGGTTCTGCTACTGCTGCTGATGTTGCAACTGTCTCTGGGTCTGCTACAGCTGCTGCTGATGCTGCAACTGTCTCTGGGTCTGCTACTGCTGCTGCTGTTGCAGCTGTCTCTGGGTCTGCTACTGCTGCTGATGTTGCAACTGTCTCTGGTTCTGCTACTGCTGCTGATGTTGCAACTGTCTCTGGGTCTGCTACTGCTGCTGCTGATGCTGCAACTGTCTCTGGGTCTGCAAATGCTGCTGCTGTTGCAGCTGTCTCTGGGTCTGCTACTGCTGCTGCTGTTGCAGCTGTCTCTGGGTCTGCTACTGCTTCTGATGCTGATGTTGCAACTGCCTCTGGGTCTGCTACTGCTGCTGCTGATACTGCAACTGTCTCTGGGTCTGCTACTGCTGCTGATGCTGCAACTGTCTCTGCGTCTGCTACTGCTGCTGCTGTTGCAGCAGTCTCTGGGTCTGCTACGGCTGCTGACGTTGCAACTGTCTCTGGGCTGCTACTGCTGCTGATGTTGCAACTGTCTCTGGGTCTGCTACTGCTTCTGATGCTGATGTTGCAACTGCCTCTGGTTCTGCTACTGCTGCTGATGCTGCAACTGTCTCTGGGTCTGCTACAGCTGCTGATGCTGCAACTGTCTCTGCGTCTGCTACTGCTGCTGCTGTTGCAGCAGTCTCTGGGTCTGCTACGGCTGCTGACGTTGCAACTGTCTCTGGGCTGCTACTGCTGCTGATGTTGCAACTGTATCTGGGTCTGCTACAGCTGCTGATGTTGCAGCTGTCTCTGGGTCTGCTACAGCTGCTGATGCTGCAACTGTCTCTGGGTCTGCTACTGCTGCTGCTGTTGCAACTGTCTCTGGGTCTGCTACAGCTGCTGCTGATGCTGCAACTGTCTCTGGGTCTGCTACTGCTGCTGCTGTTGCAACTGTCTCTGGGTCTGCTACTGCTTCTGATGCTGATGTTGCAACTGTCTCTGGGTCTGCTACTGCTGCTGCTGATACTGCAACTGTCTCTGGGTCTGCTACTGCTGCTGATGCTGCAACTGTCTCTGGGTCTGCTATTGCTGCTGCTGATGCTGCAACTGTCTCTGGGTCTGCTACTGCTGCTGCTGACGTTGCAACTGTCTCTGGTTCTGCTACTGCTGCTGATGCTGCAACGATCTCTGGGTCTGCTACTGCTGCTACTGATGCTGCAACTGTCTCTGGTTCTGCTACTGCTGCTGATGCTGCAACTGTCTCTGGGTCTGCTACAGCTGCTGATGCTGCAACTGTCTCTGCGTCTGCTACTGCTGCTGCTGTTGCAGCAGTCTCTGGGTCTGCTACGGCTGCTGACGTTGCAACTGTCTCTGGGCTGCTACTGCTGCTGATGTTGCAACTGTCTCTGGGTCTGCTACAGCTGCTGATGCTGCAACTGTCTCTGGGTCTGCTACTGCTGCTGCTGTTGCAACTGTCTCTGGGTCTGCTACAGCTGCTGCTGATGCTGCAACTGTCTCTGGGTCTGCTACAGCTGCTGATGTTCCAACTGTCTCTGGTTCTGCTACTGCTGCTGATGCTGCAACTGTCTCTGGGTCTGCTACAGCTGCTGCTGATGCTGCAACTGTCTCTGGGTCTGCTACTGCTGCTGATGTTGCAGCTGTCTCTGGGTCTGCTACAGCTGCTGATGCTGCAACTGTCTCTGGGTCTGCTACTGCTGCTGCTGCTGTTGCAGCTGTCTCTGGGTCTGCTACGGCTGCTGACGTTGCAACTGTCTCTGGGTCTGCTACTGCTGCTGCTGACGTTGCAACTGTCTCTGGGTCTGCTACTGCTGCTGCTGATGCTGCAACTGTCTCTGGGTCTGCTACAGCTGCTGATGTTGCAGCTGTCTCTGGGTCTGCTACGGCTGCTGACGTTGCAACTGTCTCTGGGTCTGCAACTGCTGCTGCTGTTGCAGCTGTCTCTGGGTCTGCTACTGCTGCTGCTGTTGCAGTTGTCTCTGGGTCTGCTACTGCTTCTGATGCTGATGTTGATGTTGCAACTGTCTCTGGGTCTGCTACTGCTGCTGCTGTTGCAGTTGTCTCTGGGTCTGCTACTGCTTCTGATGCTGATGTTGATGTTGCAACTGTCTCTGGGTCTGCTACTGCTGCTGATACTGCAACTGTCTCTGGGTCTGCTACTGCTGCTGATGTTGCAACTGTCTCTGGATCTGCTACTGCTGCTGATGCTGATGTTGCAACTGTCTCTGGGTCTGCTACTGCTGCTGCTGATACTGCAACTGTCTCTGGGTCTGCTACTGCTGCTGATGCTGCAACTGTCTCTGGGTCTGCTATAGCTGCTGCTGATGCTGCAACTGTCTCTGGGTCTGCTACAGCTGCTGATGCTGCAACTGTCTCTGGGTCTGCTACTGCTGCCGCTGACGTTGCAACTGTCTCTGGTTCTGCTACTGCTGCTGATGCTGCAACGATCTCTGGGTCTGCTACTGCTGCTACTGATGCTGCAACTGTCTCTGGTTCTGCTACTGCTGCTGATGCTGCAACTGTCTCTGGGTCTGCTACAGCTGCTGATGCTGCAACTGTCTCTGCGTCTGCTACTGCTGCTGCTGTTGCAGCTGTCTCTGGGTTTGCTACGGCTGCTGACGTTGCAACTGTCTCTGGGTTTGCTACTGCTGCTGCTGATGCTGCAACTGTCTCTGGGTCTGCAACTGCTGCTGCTGTTGCAGCTGTCTCTGGGTCTGCTACTTCTGCTGCTGTTGCAGCTGTCTCTGGGTCTGCTACGGCTGCTGATGCTGCAACTGTCTCTGGGTCTGCAACTGCTGCTGCTGTTGCAGCTGTCTCTGGGTCTGCTACTGCTGCTGCTGTTGCAGCTGTCTCTGGGTTTGCAACTGCTGCTGCTGATGCTGCAGCTGGATCTTTGAGCTAAGGATGTAAAAATTATCCAGCAACTCTTGGGAGAACAGTGGACAATCTTCTATTGACAGTTAGTTGCTGGATATTTGTTCCATCTTCAGCTTACATCACTGTTCATGTAGCTTGGTGTGAAAGCAGTTTTCTTTTTTTTCTTTACTGTCTTTCTGAACCCCAAGAGCACTGAGAGGATGAACATATTCTCAAAACACAAGAACCAATCAAAAAACTGGCCAAGACAATATATCTGACCATAATTCTATCCTCTGATTCCTGCAAAAACTAAAGCAGGAAGTACCAGTGACCCGCTCAATACAGAAGTGGTCAGAACCATCAAACAAGCAAAGCATCAATACAGGATTAAGATTGAATCCTACTACACTGGCTCTGACGCTCATCGGATGTGGCAGGGACTGAAAACTATTACGTATTACAAAGGGAAACCCAAGCTAAATGCCTTTTATGCTCACTTTGAGGAAAACAACACTGACCATTCACAAGAGCACCAGCTGTTCTGGATGACTGTGTGATAACGCTCTCGGTAGCTGATGTGAACAAAATCTTTAAATAGGTCAGCATTCACAAAGCCGCTGGGCCAGATGGATTACCAGGACGTGTACTCAAAGCATGCGCGGACCAACTGTCAAGTGTCTTCACTGACATTTTCAATGTCTCCCTGACCGAGTCTGTAATACCTACATGTTTCAAGGAGACCACCATAGTCCCTGTGCCCAAGGAAGCGAAGGTAACCTGCCTAAATGATTACGGCCCTGTGGCACTCACGTCGGTAGCCATGAAGTGCTTTGAAAGGCTGGTCATGGCGTACATCAACAGCATCCTCCCGGACACCCTAGACCCCCTGCAATTCGCATACCGCCCCAACAGTTCCACTGATCACGCAATCTCTATCACACTCCACACTGCCCTTTCTCACCTGGACAAAAGGAACACCTATGTGAGAATGCTGTTCATTGACTACAACTGGGACTAAACACCTCCCTCTGCAACTGGATCCTGGACTTCCTGATGGGCCACCCCCAGGTGGTAAGAGTAGGCAACAACACGTCTGCCACGCTGATCCTTAACACTGGGCTCAGGGGTGTGTACTTAGTCCCCTCTTTTATTCCTTGTTCACCCACAACTGCGTGGCCAAACACGACTCCAACACCATCATTAAATTTGCTGATGACACAACAGCCTGATCACTAACAACAATGAGACGGCTTATAGGGAGGAGGACAGAGAACTGGCAGTGTGGTGCCAGGACAACAACCTCTCCCTCAATGTGAGCAAGACAAATTGGCTGATCGTGGACGACAGGAAAAGGCGGGCTGAACAGGCCACAATTAACATCGACAGGCCTGTAGTGGAGCGGGTTAAGAGTTTCAAGTTCCTTGGTGTCCACATCACCAACGAACAATCATAGTCCAAACTTACCAAGACAGGCGTGAAGAGGGCACGACAAAACACTTTCCCCTTCAGGAGACTGAAAAGATTTGGCATGAGTCCCCAGATCCTCAAAAGGTTTTACAGCTGCACCATCGAGAGCATCCTGACCGGTTGCATCACCGCCTGGTATGGCAATTGCTCGGCATCTGACTGTAAGGATCTACAGAGGGTAGTCTGAATGGCCCAGTACATCACTGGTGCCTAGCTTCCTGCCATCCAGGACCTGTACAATAGGCGGTGTCAGAGGAAAGCCCATAAAATTGTCAGAGACTCCAGTCACCCAAGTTATAGACTGTTTCTCTGCTACCGCACAGCAAGCGGTATCGGAGCGCCAAGTATTGGACCAAAAGGCTCCTCAACAGCTTAAGACTACTGAACAATTAATAAAATCGTCACCGGACAATTTGCATTGACCCCCGCCCTTTTTGTACACTGCTGCTACTCGCTGTTTATTATCTATGCATCGTCACTTCACCTGTCAGGTCCTGACCTTAGTTCCCTTTTTATGTCTCTATTTTAGTTTGGTCAGGGCGTGAGTTGGGGTGGGCATTCTATGTGTTGTTCTATGGCCTGGTATGGTTCCCAATCAGAGGCAGCTGTTTATCGTTGTCTCTGATTGAGGACCATACTTAGGCAGCCTGTTTTCCCACTATGGGTTGTGGGTAGTTGTTTCCTGTTTTGTGTTGCTGCACCTTACAGGACTGTTTCATTTATGTTTCACTCTTTTTGTTATTTTGTTTAGTGTTTCTGTTCCAATAAATATAACATGAACACTTACCACGCATATGCCGATCCTTCATATTCCTCGTCAGAAGAGGAGGAAAACCTTTACATCACCCCTACCTACATGTAGAATTACCTCAACTAACCTGTACCCCCACACATTGACTCAGTACCGGTACCCCCTGTATATAGCCTCATTATTGTTACTTTTTATTATTACTTTTTATTTTAGTCTACTTGGTAAATATTTTCTTCTTCTTGAACTGCACTGTTGGTTAAGGGCTTGTAAGTAAGCATTTCACGGTAAAGTGTGCACTTGTTGTATTCACCCCTTGTGACTAATAAAGCTTGATTTGATTTGTAGATCTACTGCCTAACTACAAATCCATGTTACTGATGTGTGAAAATGTAATTAGTGTTTTGAATCATTAAATTATATTTTCATCAATTGGAGTGACTTCACTGACCTTAACATTGGGGTCAGCCCAGGATATGGATGTAGCCCAGGATATGGATGTAGCCCAGGATATGGATGTAGCCCAGGATATAGATGTAGCCCAGGATATAGATGTAGCCCAGGATATGGATCTAGCCCAGGATATGGATGTAGCCCAGGATATAGATGTAGCCCAGGATATGGATGTAGCCCAGGATATGGATGTAGCCCAGGATATGGATGTAGCCCAGGATATAGATGTAGCCCAGGATATAGATGTAGCCCAGGATATAGATGTAGCCCAGGATATGGATGTAGCCCAGGATATAGATATAGCCCAGGATATAGATGTAGCCCAGGATATGGATGTAGCCCAGGATATGGATGTAGCCCAGGATATGGATGTAGCCCAGGATATGGATGTAGCCCAGGATATAGATGTAGCCCAGGATATAGATGTAGCCCAGGATATGGATGTAGCCCAGGATATGGATGTAGCCCAGGATATAGATGTAGCCCAGGATATGGATGTAGCCCAGGATATAGATGTAGCCCAGGATATGGATGTAGCCCAGGATATAGATGTAGCCCAGGATATGGATGTAGAGTGAGGTAAAGAAGGAGGAATGTTGTCATTCCAGCATTTTTTCTGGAATTGGAACACTTTAACAATCCAATTGAAATGAGAAATGGGAACACCTGATCAAAAACACATGTCATGCAAGGCCATGGTTGAGGGATAAATCATCCGGCACATGTATGAAGCTCCCGACCGGAGTTCAATTCCTCCATCCACCCTTCCCACTGTTTCTCCTACTGGCCTGTATCCTCTTCTTCTTTTATAACCGTCTAAAGAAAGTGTGGTAACGTCCTGAAAATACATGTATTCAAAAATGACTGACAATGCCACAGTTCAATATTGACACATTTCTGTTTAATAGCATGTGATAATCTTCTCTTAACAACGTCTTTTCTGAAGGAGACCATTATTACAGTTCAAAAACATTGTTATCAGTTTGAAAACAGACATAAAAAAAACAGACATGAAATCAATACTTCATGTACAATATGTTGCAAAATGAGGTAGAAATGGTCACAGAAAATGTACAAGAACCAAAAACAAAGTCACTGTAGTAAATACATAACATAAGTAATAGATAACAGCCAACAAAAAGCTTTTTTGTTGGACAAACTGTTTTCATATTCTTTTTTTTCCCTCATTGGCTTCATAAAGACAAAACACTGATGACAAACAGGTGTATTGTAGATGTGATGGACTTCTGTGATATGATCCTAACATGCTGCTGCATTGGTGAAACATTTTCTCCATTTGAAAGAATCTCATTTGAAACTTTGGCATTATATAGCGTTATCCCAGATCAATCCAGGACAGGGTCTTCTCTCTCAGTATTTTGGTTCAATCTGAGACTATTTAGTGACTATCCTATGACTATTTAGTCATATTGGGTGACTATTCTGTGATAATCAGTTTATCACCAAGTCTTTTCCAAGAAATCCGTCAGACATTGTGAGCTCATTGCACTTTAAAAGGGCTACCTCACCCAATCATCAATACCTTCTAACGATCTGAGCCGTTCCTGTTAATTAACTCGACTGATACCATCAAGCATGTATGTTTAGCGAGGTAATCCATTAAGTAAAAACAACTAAACAACTGACAGAAAAATGAACTAAATAAGTATGTTCTTCTAAATCTACATGTTAGACAAACATGGACGTTTTGGGGTGAAATGGCTGAAAGATGTTTAACGAATCACATCGACTAATTATAGTATAGATATAGGCTGCTATTCATGAACTAAACTCTCATTACCTCTGTTTTAAACTACGACAGTTGGCCTCAAGCCTCAGGCCCTGCCTGATATGCAACACCTCTATCTGAAAGCTAATTATAACAGCGTGTAATGATTATTATCAATTATGTATCTTAATGTAGTTGCATATAAATGATTACATATTTAACCCATCTCTCAGTACCCTCCTAAGGCTGAGTTCTCCTGCTTGGTTTAAAGATGTATTTTTAGTTTATTAGACCTACCATGTGGCCCATGGCACCCTATTCCCTATATAGTGCATTACGTTTGACCAAGGCCCTGGTCAAAAGTTGTGTACTATAAAGGGAATAGGGCGCCATTTGAGACAAAGGGATCAATATGTGCCTGAACCTTGGGGTCAGTGTGTTTGACCCGGCTGTATGGCATGACTGAAGACACAAGATGTACTGAGGACACTGGGAGGCCAGAGTGGTGATATATCCAATCAGAGCAATGGGGGTGATACTACCATAATGAAATTGCATTGGGAGGGGGGGTAAGAACATTACATCATCCTCCAGCGCGCCTCCAGTCTACATAACTATGGTAACAGACCAATATTCATGACATCACGTCAGTACCGAACTGAACTGAATGACCTCGTGTTTCCGGACTGTTGTTAAACAGAGTGGTAGAGACACAACACTGTGAGTAGGTTTTATTATTATTAGACAACATCTTCAGGTGCATTTTCTATTTTCTTCTGTTATATCTTGTCTGTGTCCAGGTTGGAAATATAAGTGTAAATTAAATGTACACCTTTTCTTTATATATTTCAATGAAGATTTGCATCTATTACAATAAAATATGTATATAACATTCATTTGTGAATAGTACATGTAAACACAATGCTTTGGGTTGATTTGTAAACAGTTTGTCCAACAAAAATCTAATATTTTCTGTGTTCAACATAACACTTCATAAACACAACCAGCCGCCCCAAAAAAAAATAGACATTCAAATTTAAAAACATGTATTTATATTCATATATAATAATAAAACCATTGATTTTATGGCGTCAAATATCCTGTGAAATACCTGAATTACATTCAATGTTACTCTCTGTAGCATTTTCAAGTTTCTCCCCAAAGGTACATGCACAGACAGCTGCAGTGTGTATGCAACAGGACTCTGTTAGGGCTCTTCTCTTTTTCCTCCCCTCTTTCTCTCCCCTTCTTTCTCTCCTCCTCTTTCTTTCCTCCTCTACTCTCTCCACCAAGACCTGAAGATTACATACATTCTTTATTTCAAATTTCTGAGGTAAATTCATTTTTCCTGAGCATTTCAAACAAGGCTTCCGCCATCTTGCCTTACTGTGCCTGCGTGTGTTATATTTTGTATTAAAGCAACATCCAAGGAGCCGCCATCTTGCCTTACAGTGCCTGTGTGTGTTATACACTGTATTAAAGCAACATCCAAGGAGCCGCCATCTTGCCTTGCAGTGCCTGTGTGTGTTATACACTGTATTAAAGCAACATCCAAGGAGCCGCCATCTTGCCTTACAGTGCCTGTGTGTGTTATACACTGTATTAAAGCAACATCCAAGGAGCCGCCATCTTGCCTTACAGTGCCTGTGTGTGTTATACACTGTATTAAAGCAACATCCAAGGAGCCGCCATCTTGCCTTACAGTGCCTGTGTGTGTTATACACTGTATTAAAGCAACATCCAAGGAGCCGCCATCTTGCCTTGCAGTGCCTGTGTGTGTTATACACTGTATTAAAGCAACATTCTCAGGAACTGGTGAACGAGGAATGTGTGATAAATCAACATTCAAAAACATGTGTGGACATTATGCTTATGTCTTTGAATTATAGCGTTGTATGTTTAAGCAATAAGGCCCGAGGAGGTGTGGTATTAGGCAAATATATCACGGCTAAGGGCTGTTCTTAGGAACAACGCAACGCTGTGGTATATTGGCCATATAGCATCCCACAAACCCTCAAGGTGCCTTATTGCTATTATAAACTGATTACAAACATAATTAGAACAGTAAAATTAAATGTTTGTCATACCCGTGGTATACAGTCTCAAGGCTTTCAGCCAATCAATATTCAGGGCTCGAACCACCCAGTCTATAATCAAATACAGCTCAGGATCATGACCAATACGTTCCATTTCAATGTTTTTTTAAAGTTTGATTTTTGGTCATGTCACGATTTTGGTGAGAAGCTATGTTTTAAGTCAATAACACATAATGATAAGAGACAATGAGCTACTATTGATATTTTTGGGTTTAAAAAAAAAGAAAAGTTATTCAAATAGATCCTAAGCTCGTTTCACACCCAAATGACCAATAACGATGCTAAATAAGGTGATAAATAAGGTAATGACATCTAAAACACCACAGGAGAGGACTGGTAATGAATAAGGTAATGACATCTAAAACACCACAGGAGAGGACTGTAATGAATAAGGTAATGACATCTAAAACACCACAGGAGAGGACTGGTAATGAATAAGGTAATGACATCTAAAACACCACAGGAGAGGACTGTAATGAATAAGGTAATGACATCTAAAACACCACAGGAGAGGACTATAATGAATAAGGTAATGACATCTAAAACACCACTGGTAATGAATAAGGTAATGACATCTAAAACACCACAGGGGAGGACGGGTAATGAATAAGGTAATGACATCTAAAACACCACTGGTAATGAATAAGGTAATGACATCTAAAACACCACTGGTAATGAATAAGGTAATGACATCTAAAACACCACAGGAGAGGACTGGTAATGAGTAAGGTAATGACATCTAAAACATCACAGGAGAGGACTGGTAATGAATAAGGTAATGACATCTAAAACACCACAGGAGAGGACTGTAATGAATAGGGTAATGACATCTAAAACACCACTGGTAATGAATAAGGTAATGACATCTAAAACACCACAGGGGAGGACTGTAATGAATAGGGTAATGACATCTAAAACACCACTGGTAATGAATAAGGTAATGACATCTAAAACACCACAGGGGAGTCCTGAGAGTAGCAGTCAGTCAACAGGGGGTTCTCCCAAATCAACCCTGGGTCCTGTTCATTAGGGCAAACGTTTTAAAAAGTTTTGCGATGGAAAACAAAAATGTGTGTTCTATGTTGGACGAGTCTAGGAAGTCCTGGCCCTATTCAGTCTGTTTTGCAATGGAAATCGAAAATACATATTTCTTAATGGACAAATCCAGCTTGTTCCTTCCCTGTTTCTGTATGTTTTATTTTGTTTGGTGCCTCATGAACAGGACCCTGATTATCCATTTCCTTGGACCATGTCACCTTGACAACACATTGCTGATTTATGTCTTGGATCACGAATAACCCAGATCTTTGGATGGAATCCTAACTAACTCGAGATGCACGTTGCGCTCAACTCGGCTTTCTGTAAAAAGCATCAGGCAGGCCCACGTGGTAGCGCTTGGCGAAGCTCCGATGCACAGCATCCTGGAGCAGATCTGGCCTACCGGTGGCACACACCATGATCACCAGCCCAGGGGCTCCTCCCGCCAACCCTAACTCCATCTGGGCCTTCTCCAGGGCAGATAGCAACACCTGCCTCAACCC
Organism: Oncorhynchus masou masou; assembly: GCF_036934945.1. NCBI lineage: Eukaryota > Metazoa > Chordata > Actinopteri > Salmoniformes > Salmonidae > Oncorhynchus > Oncorhynchus masou. Next base: position 61,370 of record NW_027013053.1, read on the forward strand.
CTCCTCCTTCTCCATAGCCTCCACCTCACTGAGCAGCACCACGGAGTGCTGCCTCAACCCCGCCACCTGCAGTGTGGCCCCCAGGATCCCCTCAGCCTCAGCCTTGCCTTTAGAGGCTAACATGGCCCCACTGAGCCTATAGAAGGAGGCCCCAAGCTGGGAGGCCATGGAGCGAGCTAGGGTGGTCTTCCCGCCTCCTCTGGGTCCGAATAACAGAATGGTGGCTGGGGGGCGGACAGCGGGGCTGGGCCGAAGACAGGGCCACAGCAGCTCCTCCTCCAGGGCAGCCTTGACGTGGGTCAGCCCAGCCAGCTCCCCCCATAGCAAGGCCGGGCTGCAGTCCAGCAACTCCCCGTTGACTAGATCTAGAAGCCTGGGGTCTGGGCTCTTCAGGCTGCCCGACTCCCCTGGTCCAGACCCAGGCTGGCCCTGGCCATGCAGGGAGCGGAGTTTATTGTTGTGGACCAGGGAGGAGTGGTGCTGCTGCTGGGTGAAGCCCTGGTTCTCTGACCCTCCTCCTCCTCCTACGTTCTCCCCAGTCATCCCTGCTGGTGGGCTGTAGTCCCCTGCTAAAGCCACCCTGTACGGAGGAGACACGAGGGGCTGGGAAGAGGGCTTACTGGGCTTGAAGGCCTGGGGATCTGTGCTGCCCGTGGTGAAGCCACTGTTTTCTTTATCTCCCACTCTGTAGGGAGAGAGAGAGTCCCCTCCTCCAGGCTTCACTGGGTCGTAGCCTGTATACTTACTGTATCTAGAGCCATCCTCCTCCTCGTCTAATGACATTTCAAACGCCTTCCTCTTCAACCCACCTCCGGATTCCTGGTAGCCGTAGCTACCCCCGACCACGGTGGGCCGAGACGGGAGGGGAGTGGGGGCGGCCAGCCCCGGGAGTAAGTACCCTGCAGAGGGGTGGCTGTAGGTGGGGCCCAGGCCGGGCTGGTGGGGGTAGCTGCTGGGGGGGTAGTTGTAGACCGAGGTGGAGAGGGAGTAGCTGGGCAACAGGGTGGGTGTGGGCTGGAGGGGGTGTTGGAGGGAGGCAGGGGGGTGTGCTGAAGGGGGCTGGGGGCAGTAGTCAGGCGAGACGTAGGTACCGTTGTAGCTGGGGCGGTTGTAGTCACCTGAGTGAGAGCCAGAGGAGGAGCTGCTACCACTATAACAAGACTCTGAGAGGTTACTGTTGACCCCCGACATATTGCTGGCCCCTGGGGGCCCTGCTGATGTGGCCTCGTCCTTCGGGCCCGACAGACCATCCAGGGACCCGGGGTAGGGCCCCTCTGCACTGTGGCTCAGGGGCCAGGGTTCCAGCTCAGTCTTGAGGCCAATAAGGCCCCCGAAAGCCCCTGGCTCTGGGTAGGCCCCTACAGCGGGCCCCGGTGGACGGTCGTATGGCGAGTCTAGAACATCACAGTACTTCTCTGCATAGCTCTTCAGCAGGTTGGAGGCGGTGAGGGCTGAGATGTCATCATTGGCCCAGGCGTAGCCACCTCGGCTGTGGGCGTGGCCAGCGGCGTAAAGCTCAGACTTGTGGGCCGGTGAGGAGGTGGTGGAAGACACATCCAGGTGCTGCTCAGGCCACTGGCTGAGGGACTGGCTGAGGGACTGACTGAGGGACTGGGCATGCTCCGGGTTCCAGTGCATCTTATACAGGCCTGGAGGACAGGACACAGACAGAGAGACACCACATTATATACTGTAAGGTGCTGCTTAAAAACTCAGACGCACCGGTAGAATTGTCAAACGTTTGCCTGCTGGGCCAGACGGATTACCAGGACATGTACTCCTGGTGCGTTGACCAACTGGCAAGTGTCTTCACTGACATTTTCAACCTGTAATACCAACATGTTTCAAGCAGACCACCATAGTCCCTGTGCCAAAGTACACCAAGGTAGCCTGTCTAAAATGTACCCGTAGCACTCACATCTGTAGTCATGAATTGCTTTGAAAGGCTGGTCACGGCTCACATCAACACAGTTATCCATGAAACACTAGAACCAACTCCAATTTGCATACATCCACAACAGATCCACAGATGACGCAAAATCTATTGCACTGGTGCAGGCTGTGTTAGTAGTGGTGTGGGCTGTGTTAGTAGTGGTGTGGGCTGTGTTAGTAGTAGTGTGGGCTGTGTCAGTAGTAGTGGGGGCTGTGTTAGTAGTAGTGGGGGCTGTGTTAGTAGTGGTGTGGGCTGTGTTAGTAGTGGTGTGGGCTGTGTTAGTCGTGGTGTGGGCTGTGTTAGTAGTAGTGTGGGCTGTGTTAGTAGTAGTGTGGGCTGTGTTAGTAGTAGTGTGGGCTGTGTTAGTAGTGGTGTGGGCAGTGTTAGTAGTGGTGTGGGCTGTGTTAGTAGTAGTGTGGGCTGTGTTCGTAGTAGTGTGGGCTGTGTTAGTAGTGGTGTGGGCTGTGTTAGTAGTGGTACGGGCTGTGTTAGTAGTGGTGTGGTGATGATAGTAGTGTAGTGGTGATGATAGTAGTGGTGTGGTGATGATAGTAGTGTAGTGGTGTTGATAGTAGTGGTGTGGTGATGATAGTAGTGTAGTGGTGATGATAGTAGTGTAGTGGTGTTGATTGTAGTGTAGTGGTGATGATTGTAGTGGTGTGGTGATGATAGTCGTGTAGTGGTGATGATAGTAGTGGTGTGGTGATGATTGTAGTGGTGTGGTGATGGCGAAGATAATGTGGACCATATGGGCCCTATAGACCCTATGGAGGAGGAGAGAGAGAGGAGGGAGAGAAACAGATAGGGGGGAGAGGGACTTCTACGCCATTAAAAGGAACATCGGGGGGAAGAGGGAGAAAGGAAGAGGGGAGAAAGAGAAACAGGGAAACAGAAAGAGAGAGAGGAGGAGAAACACTGAGAAAAAGAGAGAGAGAGAGCGAGAGAGAGAGAAGGAGAAACACTGAGAAAAAGAGAGAGAGAGAGCGAGAGAGAGAGAAGGAGAAACACTGAGAAAAAGAGAGAAAGAGCGAGAGAGAGATGGAAGGAGAAACACTGAGAAAATGAGAGAGAGAGAGCGAGAGAGTGAGAAAAATATTTATTAGGATTTATTAGGATCCCCATTAGTCGACACCAATGGCAACAGCTAGTCTTACTGGGGTCCAACGTATAACGAAAAAGACATTACAGAGAAAATACCTTAGAATTTACATACAATTAAAAACATTAACATGTAGTGTGTGTGCATCTATCAGTTACACATACTGTACATGTCAATATGTCAAGATATCCCTCCAGTGGTGTGGGGGCTGTGCTTTGGCAAAGTGGGTGGGGTTTTATCCTGCCTATTTAGCCCTGTCCGGGGGTATCATCGGATGGGGCCACAGTGTCTCCTGACCCCTCCTGTCTCAGCCTCCAGTATTTATGCTGCAGTAGATTATGTGTCGGGGGCTAGAGTCAGTCTGTTATATCTGGAGTACTTCTCCTGTCTTATCCGGTGTCCTGTGTGAACTTAAGTATGCTCTCTCTAATTCTCTCTTTCTTTCTCTCTCTCAGAGGACCAGAGCCCAAGGACCATGCCTCAGGACTACCTGGCATGATGACTCCTTGCTGTCCCCAGTCCACCTGGCCGTGCTGCTGCTCCAGTTGCAACTGTTCTGCCTGCAGCTATTGAACCCTGACCTGTTCACCGGACGTGCTACCTTTCCCAGACCTGCTGTTTTCAACTCTCTAGAGACAGCAGGAGCGGTAGAGATACTCTTAATGATCGGCTATGAAAAGCCAACTGACATTTACTGCTGCACACTCAACAACTACTGTGATTATTATTATTTGACAATGCTGGTCATTTATGAACATTTGAACATCTTGGCCATGTTCTGTTATAATCTCCACCCGGCACAGCCAGAAGAGGACTGGCCACCCCTCAAAGCCTGGTTCCTCTCTAGGTTTCTTCCTAGGTTTTGGCCTTTCTAGGGAGTTTTTCCTAGCCACCTCGCTTCTACACGTGCATTGCTTGCTGTTTGGGGGTTTTCGGCTGGGTTTCTGTACAGCCTTTTGAGATATCAGCTGATGTAAGAAGGGCTATATAAATAAATTTGATTTGATTTGAAAACAAACACACAAAAAGTAGGTCACATCGGGGAGAGGCGTTGTGCCACGAGGTGTTGCTTTAGTTGTTTTTTAAAAACAGGTTTGCTGTTCACTTGCGCTGTGTAAGATAGAAGGAAATTCTGTGCACTCGTGGCCCTGTATAATACTGTGCATTTTCTTGAATTTGTTCTAAACCTGGGGATTGTGATAAGACCCTAACAGCAAGTCTTGTAATTGTTTGTGTCAGTGCTGTGTGTTAGTTGACTATACAAACAACTTGGAATTTCCAACACATTAATGTTGCCAACAAAAACAAGAAGTGGAGCAGTCAGTCTTTTCTCAACTAGTATTAATATTATCCCTCTGATTACAATGAAGAGCAAGACGTGACACTCTGTTCTGGACCAACTGCAGCTTACCTAACCAGCTGCAGCTTAATGTTCTTTGCAGCACCTGGTCATATGACTGGACAATAATCAAGATAAGATAAAAGTAGAGCCTGCAGGACTTCCTTTGTGGAGTGTGACTTCCAGCGCCGACAGAGATGGCCGCCTCGCTTCGCGTTCCTAGGAAACTATGCAGTTTTTTTTTTTTTACGTGTTATTTCTTACATTAGTACCCAAGGTCATCTTAGGTTTCATTACATACAGTCGAGAAGAACTACTGAATATAAGAGCAGCGTCAACTCACCATCAGTACGACCAAGATTATGACTTTCGCGAAGCGGATCCTGTGTTCTGCCTTTCAACCAGGACAATGGAATGGATCCCAGCTGGCGACCGAAAAAAACTACTTCATAAAAGAGGGAAACGAGGCGGTCTTCTGGTCAGACTATGGAGACGGGCACATCGTGCCCCACTTCCTAGCATTCTTCTCGCCAATGTCCAGTCTCTTGACAACAAGGTTGATGAAATCCGAGCAAGGGTAGCATTCCAGAGGGACATCAGAGACTGTAACGTTCTTTGCTTCACGGAAACATGGCTCACTGGAGAGACACTCTCAGATGCGGTGCAGCCAGCGGGTTTCTCCACACATCGCGCCGACAGAAACAAACACCTTTCTGGTAAGAAGAGTGGTGGGGGCGTATGCCTTATGGCTAACGAGACGTGGTGTGATCACAGAAACATACAGGAACTCAAATCCTTCTGTTCACCTGATTTAGAATTCCTCACAATCAAATGTAGACCGCATTATCTACCAAGAGAATTCTCTTCGATTATAATCACAGCCGTATATATTCCCCCCCAAGCAGACACATCGATGGCTCTGAATGAACTTTATTTGACTCTTTGCAAACTGGAATCCACACATCCTGAGGCTGCATTCATTGTTGCTGGGGATTTTAACAAGGCTAATTTGAAAACAAGACTCCCTAAAATGTATCAGCATATCGATTGCGCCACCAGGGCTGGCAAAACCTTGGATCACTGTTATTCTAACTTCCGTGACGCATATAAGGCCCTGCACCGCCCCCCTAAAGGAAAAGCTGACCACGACTCCGTTTTGCTGATCCCTGCCTACAGACAAAAACTAAAACAAGAAGCTCCCACGCTGAGGTCTGTCCAACGCTGGTCCGTCCAAGCTGATTCCACACTCCAAGACTGCTTCCATCATGTGGACTGGGACATGTTTCGTATTGCGTCAGGCAACAACATTGACGAATACGCTGATTCGGTGTGCGAGTTCATTAGAACGTGCTTTGAAGATGTCGTTCCCATAGCAACGATTAAAACATTCCCTAACCAGAAACCGTGGATTGATGGCAGCATTCGCGTGAAACTGAAAGCGCGAACCACTGCTTTTAATCAGAGCAAGGTGACTGGTAACATGACCGAATACAAACAGTGCAGCTATTCCCTCCGTAAGGCTATCAAACAAGCTAAGCGTCAGTATAGAGACAAAGTAGAATCTCAATTCAACGGCTCAGACACAAGAGGTATGTGGCAGGGTCTACAGTCAATCACGGACTACAAGAAGAAATCCAGCCCAGTCATGGACCAGGATGTCTTGCTCCCAGGCAGACTAAATAACTTTTTTGCCCGCTTTGAGGACAATACAGTGCCACTGACACGGCCTGCAACGGAAACATGCGGTCTCTCCTTCACTGCAGCCGAGGTGAGTAAAACATTTAAACGTGTTAACCTCGCAAGGCTGCAGGCCCAGACGGCATCCCCAGCCGCGCCCTCAGAGCATGCGCAGACCAGCTGGCTGGTGTGTTTACGGACATATTCAATCAATCCCTATACCAGTCTGCTGTTCCCACATGCTTCAAGAGGGCCACCATTGTTCCATTGTTCCTGTTACGTACGATGTACAATGGCTCACTGTTTGTTGTTGGCATTTTCTGCCTAAGTTTGCCCACTTTACCAATGAAGTAATCATTAAAATAATTGGCAACATCAAATGGTTTTGTGATGAATAAGCCATCTGATTCGATGAAATTCTGCCCATAATGTCATTGAAAGTACTCCAAGGTTTTTCCCCATCATTCTTTATATCATTGATCTTGGTTTAATATATATCATCTTGGTTTAATAATACAGTTTATTTAAAAAAAAAAGGGTTTTTTTACCTTGATTTTACTAGGCAAGTCAAGGCAAGGGTTAACTGCCTGTTCAGGGGCAGAACGACAGATTTTGTACCTTGTCAGCTCAAGGATTTGAACTCTAACCACTAGGCTAGTAACATAATTTCTCAATTTGCAGTAATTCAAACCGTCAGATGTGCAGCCAGACTTATTAGCCACTCCTTTTGCCCCATCTCTTTCAGCCACACAGTTTTTCACTTCCTCATCAATCCATGGAGCCTCAACAGCTCTAACAGTCAGTTTCTTACCAGGTGCATGTTTATCAATAATTGGAAGAAGCAAGTTCATACATTTTTCAAGTGCAGCGCCTGGATGCTCCTTATTAATCACACCAGACCAACAAATATTTGTAACATCATCCACATAAGAGTCACATCAAAATATTTTGTATGATTTCTTATATACTATTTTAGGCCCACCTGTTAGAACTTTGGCTTTCCTGGATATTGCCACTATACTGTGATCACTGCATCCAATGGGTACGGATACAGCTTTAGAACAAAGTTCTACAGTATAGGTAAACATGTGATCAATACATGTGGATGATCTTGTTCCTGTAGTGTTTGTGAACCTCCTGGTAAATAGATTAATAACCTGAACCAGATTACATGCACTGGTTACAGTGAGAACCTTTCTCTTGAGCGGACAGCTTGATGAAAACCAGTCAATATTCAGGTCCCCAAGAAAGTAGACCTCTCTGTTTACATCACATACACTATCAAGCATTTCAAACATATTATTTAGATACTGATACTGACACACTTGGTGGACTATAGCAACACCCCAAAAGAAAAGGCTTTAGGTGTGCCAGGTGAACCTGCAACCACAACACTTCAATAACACTTGACATAAGATATTCTCTAAGCATTACAGGGATATGGCTCTGAATATACTGTATACAGCAACACCTCCCCCATAAGCATTACTGTCTCTTCTGTAGATGTTATATCCTTGTATTTATACTGCTGTATCATCAAATTAATTATCTAAGTGTGTCACAGAAATGGCTAATATATGAATGTTATCTGATGCTAATATATAAATGTTATCTGATGCTAATATACGATGTAATTGATTTCATTAACTTTATTTCTAAGGCTACATATAATAATATGAGCTATTATCAGCCCTTTCCTCGGTAGCTGATCAGCGATAGACATAATATGGAAAAGAGCAAACAAAGCAAGAGAAAACAATATACATTCAGCCGTCCATAAATCAGTTGGTGTGTGTACGTGTGTGTGTGCTACGAGGTTGAAGCTACGAACCCATAGGCTTGGCTCTCTTATCCCTTCCAGGCTTTTGAGAAGGAGGCTGGAAAATGAGCCTGCCATAGCGGATGTAAGCAATGTCCCCACAGCTACCTTGTCCTTGAACCTCAGGAACTTGACCACTATTGGAATGGGCCTTTCACCGAGGCCGGTGGTGGGTTTTACAGTCCTGTGGGCGTGCTTCACCTCAATCTTCCTGTGGTCCATCTTCAGTTTCTCCAAGATACTTTCCCTCACTTTGTCCTCAGACTCCGTCCAGGTCTCATGTGGAGATTCTGCAATTCCATCCACAACCATGTTGTTCCGCCTTGATTGTCCCTCGAGATAATCTGATTTCTTTGTCATTGTTATCATGGACTCACATACCGAACTGATGTCCTCTCTCAATGATTTCTGTCACCTTGCTGTTCTCCTGTTTAAACTCATCGAGCTGATCTTGGGAGAAGTGCAAACTGTTCTTCAGGTATGAACCTCTCTGGTCAGGTCGTCCATTCTTTTATTAGTTGACTCCACCAGTATTTGGACAAAACACTTGAAGCTATTTTGTTTTTGTTGTAACAATTGCTTGCAGAACTATTTTTGTTCGTATAAAAGATCCTTCACCTGTGATCGAGAGACACCACTGTCCTCAACGATACGCTTTGGTGTTTGCCATGGTAACAACAGTAGGTTATGCTGTTACTCCTCGCAGTTTCAGACAGGGCAGGTCGCAGGGAATATTGAAAACAACAACAACAACAAAATATCAAACGTCTAGACAGCCACAAGCCCGAGACAATCCCCTGTCCCAGCTACATAGGCTAACCTCCCGCGGGCTGCGTTCAAGCCCTCAGGAAAACCCTGGTAGCTTGATAGGCAGCTAGCTCGCAGCTAGGCTAGCTGCTATACCAAACAGCTCCTCAGACCCGGCCTTGGTCAGCAGGATCACTGGACAAATTGTAGCGTCCCAGCTACTGATGCCAACCGTGTCGCTGGATCCAAACTCAAAAGGGAGCTAGCTATAACCAAACTTTTTCAAATGATTCAAAATGATTTTCCAAACCAACAAACCGAACTCTTGCTCGTCTCGTGTTCAACAGGAAGTGATGAGAGGAAGTGAGAGAGATAAAAAGAAAGAAAGAAAGAAATAAAGAAAGAAAGAGAAAGAGAAAGAGTAAGAGAGAGATGAAGAGAGAGAAAGAGACTAAGCGAGAGAGAAAAAAAATACTCAGGTCATTCCCATCTGTAGCAGGCAGCAGGACTAAACCAGGCTGCAGGACTAGACCAGGCAGCAGGACTAAACCAGGCAGCAGGACTAGACCAGGCAGCAGGACTAAACCAGGCAGCAGGACTAAACCAGGCAGCAGGACTAAACCAGGCAGCAGGACTAGAACAGGCAGCAAGACTAGACCAGGCAGCAGGACTAGACCAGGCAGCAAGACTAGACCAGGCAGCAGGACTAGACCAGGCAGCAAGACTAGACCAGGCAGCAGGACTAGACCAGGCAGCAAGACTAGACCAGGCAGCAGGACTAAACCAGGCAGCAGGACTAGACCAGGCAGCAGGACTAAACCAGGCAGCAGGACTAAACCAGGCAGCAGGACTAGACCAGGCAGCAAGACTAGACCAGGCAGCAGGACTAAACCAGGCAGCAGGACTAGACCAGGCAGCAGGACTAAACCAGGCAGCAGGACTAAACCAGGCAGCAGGACTAGACCAGGCAGCAGGACTAAACCAGGCAACAGGACTAGAACAGGCAGCAAGACTAGACCAGGCAGCAGGACTAGACCAGGCAGCAAGACTAGACCAGGCAGCAGGACTCAACCAGGCAGCAGGACTAGACCAGGCAGCAGGACTAGACCAGGCAGCAGGACTAGACCAGGCATCAAGACTAAACCAGGCAGCAGGACTAAACCAGGCAGCAGGACTAGAACAGGCAGCAAGACTAAACCAGACGGCAGGACTAAACCAGGCAGCAAGACTAGACCAGGCAGCAAGACTAGACCAGGCAGCAAGACTAAACCAGGCAGCAGGACTAAACCAGGCAGCAGGACTAAACCAGGCAGCAAGACTAGACCAGGCAGCAGTAGGCAGTTTGTTAGCAGCCTAAGGCTCAATAATGGAGCCAGTGTGTGACAGAGATGGATGGGAGCCTAGGGCAACTCATAAACCTGCAGTGGACAAAGGGAGGGAGTTGTCCTCTAGTTGCTCTCTCTCTCTGTCTGATTCTGTAATTAGATTTAGTTCTGTAGAGCAGCAGCGTCTCTATTCCCTCCACAATAACCTGAGCAGGCTTTAATCTACATGTCTGCTAGTCCCAGATGAATCCAGCGTGGAGGTGGGCACAAGGAGGGAGGATGCTAAGATCAGCAGGAGGAAATCAGGACAATGTAAATGGACTAGTGGGTTTTAGTTATGTAGTATTTCAGACACAGAGACCTCTCAGTGAACTGTTCATAATCACACAAGATTATAGGTCAAATAAAAACCAGTTTAGAAATGTTATAGGCAGTAACAACTACTGAGATTCTCTCAGTCTCAGTTGTTTTGGATGCTTGCTGAATGAAGATATCTGCTTTAATGTGTGAATGGCAGAGTATGCAGCCCAGTCTGGCAGACAAATGACCTAGTGGCCTCATGGGTGGAATGTTATTTATATAATGAATAATTCATTTTAAAAATGAATTGCAGAAAATCCAGTGTTTCTATGTCACATGGTTTTGTTATATTTCAGTCTTCTGTGATGTATTTAAAGTGTAATATTGGGATGCAAACTGAAAATGTAATACATTTCAACTCTATATCTGACATGGTACAGGTCTCTTCTTTTTGTAAAGCCATAACCATGTGTGTGAGGTGGATACTTTTGTTTCAAAGTAGATTTGTTTAAGACTAACAAGGAACACTCTGTGTGACCCTGATTTAGCCCACTGCAGTTCAAGGGAAGGTTCACCCATTTTGAATGTTATATTGTTTTTGTGCATCTCCGAGTGATGTTCTATCTATTCTCTGGGTCATTTCACGTTTTCATGTGTACCTGAGTTATTGGCGGCAGCAAGCAGGCAGAAATCCGGCCGGTATGACGTAGCATCGTCATAAAGTCTCTCTCACTACACTGGAAGTTGATAGGCATATGACTTTTAGATAGTGAAAACATCTATCATACATGTCAGATTTCAATACTGGCCGTGATCATAACTCAGGAGGACGTTTTCTCTTGAATTAGCCATAGTTCATATTTTTGCGAAATTCCTACCTTGATAATTATTTCATTTTACATGTCGAGGACATGCTTCCTATTTGTCTGCCTCTTTAGTCCAGGATTGCATGGTGCCGTTGCCAGAGATATTATAGAAATTAGATAGGAATTCAATGAATGAAGGAACGCATAACGCCCCCACCCAGCAGACTGTCGACTAATCGCGTTCACGTTGTCATGCTGCGTCACGTGGTTGCTAAGCTCATCATCACGCACTCCCTTCTCAAAGTCAGTGTATACGTCGAGAAACGTGCCTTTTTTCCTCGTAAGTATGTATTGGTGTCACGATTCCAAAGCAATACGATACTACAGATGGCAAGTTCATTATCCCACATCTCGTAAAAGATTTGTAATGTTTTTACTTCCTGTTGACAAAATGTATGTTTGTTTTTTTAGCTAGCACCCAATAGGCTCCCATTAACTCCTTAAAGGAGACCTCTCCTTGTCCCAGAATCACCCAGAATCACCAAGATGAAGTGGAGGAAAAAGGTTAAAGAAGGATTTTTAAGCCTTGGGACAATTGAGACATGAATCGTGTGCCAGTCAGAGGGTGAACGGGCAAGACAAAAGATTTAAGCGCCTTTGAATGGGGTATGATAGTAGGTGTCAGGCGCACTGGTTTGAGGGTGTCAAGAACTGTAACGCTGCTGGGTTTTTCTCGCTCAACAGTTTCCCATGTGTGTCATTGGAGTCAACATGGTCCACTTCCCAAAGGACATCCAGCCAAAGTGACACAACTGTGGGAAGCATTGGGGTCAACGTGGTCCAGCATCCAAAGGACATCCAGCCAACGTGACACAACTGTGGGAAGCATTGGGGTCAATGTGGTCCAGCATCCAAAGGACATCCAGCCAACGTGACACAACTGTGGGAAGCATTGGGGTCAACGTGGTCCAGCATCCAAAGGACATCCAGCCAACGTGACACAACTGTGGGAAGCATTGGGGTTAACGTGGTCCAGCATCCAAAGGACATCCAGCCAACGTGACACAACTGTGGGAAGCATTGGGGTCAACGTGGTCCAGCATCCCTGTGAAATGCTTTGGACACCTTGAAGAGTTGAAAGCAACACAATAGTAGGAAGGTGTTCTTAATATTTTGTAAACAGAAAGTCCTTCCTCAATATCTTTACTACATCTTCCCTTGGCAGTGCACCCTGTGCAGGATGGCTGATAAGCAACTTCCGGGTGTTTGCATATTCACCTATGTTTGTGTGTGTGTGTGTGTGTGTGTGTGTGTGTGTGTGTGTGTGTGTGTGTGTGTGTGTGTGTGTGTGTGTGTGTGTGTGTGCGTGCGTGTGCGTGTCCTCTCTCAGCCCCTTTAGAGAGGGAAGAAACAGATGTTCCATACTGACCGTTTTAGTAGTACTGTCTCTGAGTCTTTCCAGTCATTGTGAGAGCTGCTCGTCCACCAGACATCCTCTCTGGTCCCTCGGCCCTGCCTTGTGTGTGTGTGTGTGTGTGTGTGTGTGTGTGTGTGTGTGTGTGTGTGTGTGTGTGTGTGTGTGTGTGTGTGTGTGTGTGTGTGTGTGTGTGTGTGTGTGTGTGTGTGTGTGTGTGTGTGTGCGTGTGTCGTCCACCACTCGGACCATCCTGTTGGCTCTGAGACAAAGCCTAGAAGATCCACCACTCGGACCATCCTGTTGGCTCTGAGACAAAGCCTAGAGGATCCACCACTCACACCATCCTGTCGGCTCTGAGACAAAGCCTAGAGGATCCACCACTCACACCATCCTGTCGGCTCTGAGACAAAGCCTAGAGGATCCACCACTCACACCATCCTGTTGGCTCTGAGACAAAGCCTAGAGGATCCACCACTCTCACCATCCTGTTGGCTCTGAGACAAAGCCTAGAGGATCCACCACTCGGACCATCCTGTTGGCTCTGAGACAAAGCCTAGAGGATCCACCACTCACACCATCCTGTTGGCTCTGAGACAAAGCCTAGAGGATCCACCACTCACACCATCCTGTTGGCTCTGAGACAAAGCCTAGAGGATCCACCACTCACACCATCCTGTTGGCTCTGAGACAAAGCCTAGAGGATCCACCACTTGGACCATCCTGTTGGCTCTGAGACAAAGCCTAGAGGATCCACCACTGGACCATCCTGTTGGCTCTGAGACAAAGCCTAGAGGATCCACCACTCACACCATCCTGTTGGCTCTGAGACAAAGCCTAGAGGATCCACCACTCACACCATCCTGTCGGCTCTGAGACAAAGCCTAGAGGATCCACCACTCACACCATCCTGTTGGCTCTGAGACAAAGCCTAGAGGATCCACCACTCACACCATCCTGTTGGCTCTGAGACAAAGCCTAGAGGATCCACCACTCGGACCATCCTGTTGGCTCTGAGACAAAGCCTAGAGGATCCACCACTCACACCATCCTGTTGGCTCTGAGACAAAGCCTAGAGGATCCACCACTCACACCATCCTGTTGGCTCTGAGACAAAGCCTAGAGGATCCACCACTCACACCATCCTGTTGGCTCTGAGACAAAGCCTAGAGGATCCACCACACACACCATCCTGTTGGCTCTGAGACTAAGCCTAGAGGATCCACCACTCGGACCATCCTGTTGGCTCTGAGACAAAGCCTAGAGGATCCACCACTCACACCATCCTGTTGGCTCTGAGACAAAGCCTAGAGGATCCACCACTCACACCATCCTGTTGGCTCTGAGACAAAGCCTAGAGGATCCACCACTCACACCATCCTGTTGGCTCTGAGACAAAGCCTAGAGGATCCACCACTCACACCATCCTGTCGGCTCTGAGACAAAGCCTAGAGGATCCACCACTCACACCATCCTGTTGGCTCTGAGACAAAGCCTAGAGGATCCACCACTCACACCATCCTGTTGGCTCTGAGACAAAGCCTAGAGGATCCACCACTCGGACCATCCTGTTGGCTCTGAGACAAAGCCTAGAGGATCCACCACTCACACCATCCTGTTGGCTCTGAGACAAAGCCTAGAGGATCCACCACTCACACCATCCTGTTGGCTCTGAGACAAAGCCTAGAGGATCCACCACTCACACCATCCTGTTGGCTCTGAGACAAAGCCTAGAGGATCCACCACACACACCATCCTGTTGGCTCTGAGACAAAGCCTAGAGGATCCACCACTCGGACCATCCTGTTGGCTCTGAGACAAAGCCTAGAGGATCCACCACTCACACCATCCTGTTGGCTCTGAGACAAAGCCTAGAGGATCCACCACTCACACCATCCTGTTGGCTCTGAGACAAAGCCTAGAGGATCCACCACTCACACCATCCTGTTGGCTCTGAGACAAAGCCTAGAGGATCCACCACACACACCATCCTGTTGGCTCTGAGACAAAGCCTAGAGGATCCACCACTCACACCATCCTGTTGGCTCTGAGACAAAGCCTAGAGGATCCACCACTCACACCATCCTGTTGGCTCTGAGACAAAGCCTAGAGGATCCACCACACACACCATCCTGTTGGCTCTGAGACTAAGCCTAGAGGATCCACCACTCGGACCATCCTGTTGGCTCTGAGACAAAGCCTAGAGGATCCACCACTCACACCATCCTGTTGGCTCTGAGACAAAGCCTAGAGGATCCACCACTCACACCATCCTGTTGGCTCTGAGACAAAAGCCTAGAGGATCCACCACTCACACCATCCTGTTGGCTCTGAGACAAAGCCTAGAGGATCCACCACTCACACCATCCTGTTGGCTCTGAGACAAAGCCTAGAGGATCCACCACACACACCATCCTGTTGGCTCTGAGACTAAGCCTAGAGGATCCACCACTCGGACCATCCTGTTGGCTCTGAGACAAAGCCTAGAGGATCCACCACTCACACCATCCTGTTGGCTCTGAGACAAAGCCTAGAGGATCCACCACACACACCATCCTGTTGGCTCTGAGACAAAGCCTAGAGGATCCACCACTGGACCATCCTGTTGGCTCTGAGACAAAGCCTAGAGGATCCACCACTCACACCATCCTGTTGGCTCTGAGACAAAGCCTAGAGGATCCACCACTCACACCATCCTGTTGGCTCTGAGACAAAGCCTAGAGGATCCACCACTCGGACCATCCTGTTGGCTCTGAGACAAAGCCTAGAGGATCCACCACTCACACCATCCTGTTGGCTCTGAGACAAAGCCTAGAGGATCCACCACTCACACCATCCTGTTGGCTCTGAGACAAAGCCTAGAGGATCCACCACTCACACCATCCTGTTGGCTCTGAGACAAAGCCTAGAGGATCCACCACTCACACCATCCTGTTGGCTCTGAGACAAAGCCTAGAGGATCCACCACTCACACCATCCTGTTGGCTCTGAGACAAAGCCTAGAGGATCCACCACTCACACCATCCTGTTGGCTCTGAGACAAAGCCTAGAGGATCCACCACTCACACCATCCTGTTGGCTCTGAGACAAAGCCTAGAGGATCCACCACTCACACCATCCTGTTGGCTCTGAGACAAAGCCTAGAGGATCCACCACTCACACCATCCTGTTGGCTCTGAGACAAAGCCTAGAGGATCCACCACTCACACCATCCTGTTGGCTCTGAGACAAAGCCTAGAGGATCCACCACTCACACCATCCTGTTGGCTCTGAGACAAAGCCTAGAGGATCCCAAGCTGCCTGAGGTCTAATTATGGAAATCTTACTAATCTATTCAGCAGCAGCCCTCTGACAGCCTTTGTTCCTGTAAGGGATTTATTGAAGGACCTGTGTGTGTGTGTGTGTGTGTGTGTGTGTGTGTGTGTGTGTGTGTGTGTGTGTGTGTGTGTGTGTGTGTGTGTGTGTGTGTGTGTGTGTGTGTGTGTGTGTGTGAGAGTTGCTGCCTCCTTCTGTAGCCTCCTCAACTGATATTAGCTTTATTTGGGGAGGCAAAGAGGAGAGGGTTTTAAGAGCTGAGGAGTGTCATCTAGGTGGGTCAGGTAGGTGGGTCAGGTAGGTGGGTCAGGGTCGTATTCACTAGACACCGAACGGACAAAAACACACCAAAATGAGGAGGGACTACCTGAACTTTGTTGCAAAACATTTGCAGTTGCAAAATATTTTGCCATGGTTTGTTACATGTGCTCTAATCACAGGGCCATTCACTGATCTGGTATTCCTCATTTCCCCAGGGCACAATGGCTTTTCGGGTTGACTAAGTGAAACTGGGAGTTTTAGAGTCGTGATGGTGGACTGGAGCTGGTTTTCTCTGAGGCAGAGATTGAAACTGGAGCTTGGCAGGGAACCTAGTGCTGGAGTGTCCCGATGCTGTGACACTGCTCCCGTGGGGCTCTTCCCCCTCTCCTCTTCTCCCTCCTCTGCACTTCCACCTATCATCTCCGCTGGCCGCAGAGGAAAGGAGGGGATGGAGTAGAAAGGAGGGGAGAGGAGAGGATGGACAGGAGAGGAGAGAGGAGAAGAAGCAGTTTGTAAACAACAATAGCTCTCCCTGGATCAATCCAGTCAGACTGTATTCAGGGAGAGAGAGACACGGTCCACCTCCACCCCCAGCTTACCTACCAAACCCTGTAAACTAGCTACTTCCTTTACCACCCCCACCTGACCTACCAAGCCCTGTAAACTAGCTACTTCCTTTACCACCCCCAGCTTACCTACCAAACCCTGTAAACTAGCTACTTCCTTTACCACCCCCACCTTACCTACCAAACCCTGTAAACTAGCTACTTCCTTTACCACCCCCAGCTTACCTACCAAACCCTGTAAACTAGCTACTTCCTTTACCACCCCCAGCTTACCTACCAAACCCTGTAAACTAGCTACTTCCTTTACCACCCCCACCTTACCTACCAAACCCTGTAAACTAGCTACTTCCTTTACCACCCCAGCTTACCTACCAAACCCTGTAAACTAGCTACTTCCTTTACCACCCCCACCTGACCTACCAAGCCCTGTAAACTAGCTACTTCCTTTACCACCCCCAGCTTACCTACCAAACCCTGTAAACTAGCTACTTCCTTTACCACCCCCACCTTACCTACCAAACCCTGTAAACTAGCTACTTCCTTTACCACCCCCACCTTACCTACCAAACCCTGTAAACTAGCTACTTCCTTTACCACCCCCACCTTACCTACCAAACCCTGTAAACTAGCTACTTCCTTTACCACCCCCACCTTACCTACCAAACCCTGTAAACTAGCTACTTCCTTTACCACCCCCACCTTACCTACCAAACCCTGTAAACTAGCTACTTCCTTTACCACCCCCACCTTACCTACCAAACCCTGTAAACTAGCTACTTCCTTTACCACCCCCACCTTACCTACCAAACCCTGTAAACTAGCTACTTCCTTTACCACCCCCACCTTACCTACCAAACCCTGTAAACTAGCTACTTCCTTTACCACCCCCACCTTACCTACCAAACCCTGTAAACTAGCTACTTCCTTTACCACCCCCACCTTACCTACCAAACCCTGTAAACTAGCTACTTCCTTTACCACCCCCACCTTACCTACCAAACCCTGTAAACTAGCTACTTCCTTTACCAACCCCACCTTACCTACCAAGCCCTGTAAACTAGCTACTTCCTTTACCACCCCCACCTTACCTACCAAACCCTGTAAACTAGCTACTTCCTTTACCACCCCCACCTTACCTACCAAGCCCTGTAAACTAGCTACTTCCTTTACCACCCCCACCTTACCTACCAAACCCTGTAAACTAGCTACTTCCTTTACCAACCCCACCTAACCTACCAAACCCTGTAAACTAGCTACTTCCTTTACCACCCCCACCTTACCTACCAAACCCTGTAAACTAGCTACTTCCTTTACCACCCCCACCTTACCTACCAAGCCCTGTAAACTAGCTACTTCCTTTACCACCCCCACCTTACCTACCAAACCCTGTAAACTAGCTACTTCCTTTACCACCCCCACCTTACCTACCAAGCCCTGTAAACTAGCTACTTCCTTTACCACCCCCACCTTACCTACCAAACCCTGTAAACTAGCTACTTCCTTTACCAACCCCAGCTTACCTACCAAACCCTGTAAACTAGCTACGCCCTCCTCCACCCCCACCTTACCTACCAAACCCTGTAAACTAGCTACTTCCTTTACCAACCCCACCTAACCTACCAAACCCTGTAAACTAGCTACTTCCTTTACCAACCCCACCTTACCTACCAAACCCTGTAAACTAGCTACTTCCTTTACCACCCCCACCTTACCTACCAAACCCTGTAAACTAGCTACTTCCTTTACCACCCCCACCTTACCTACCAAACCCTGTAAACTAGCTACTTCCTTTACCAACCCCACCTTACCTACCAAACCCTGTAAACTAGCTACTTCCTTTACCACCCCCACCTTACCTACCAAACCCTGTAAACTAGCTACTTCCTTTACCAACCCCACCTTACCTACCAAACCCTGTAAACTAGCTACGCCCTCCTCCACCCCCACCTTACCTACCAAACCCTGTAAACTAGCTACGCCCTCCTCCACCCCCACCTTACCTACCAAACCCTGTAAACTAGCTACGCCCTCCTCCACCCCCACCTAACCTACCAAACCCTGTAAACTAGCTACTTCCTTTACCAACCCCACCTTACCTACCAAACCCTGTAAACTAGCTACTTCCTTTACCACCCCCACCCAACCCATTACAATCCTGTATACTAGCTATGTCCTGCACCAACCCCACCTTACCTACCAAACCCTGTAAACTAGCTACTTCCTTTACCACCCCCACCTTACCTACCAAGCCCTGTAAACTAGCTACTTCCTTTACCACCCCACCTTACCTACCAAACCCTGTAAACTAGCTACTTCCTTTACCACCCCCACCTTACCTACCAAACCCTGTAAACTAGCTACTTCCTTTACCACCCCCACCTTACCTACCAAACCCTGTAAACTAGCTACTTCCTTTACCAACCCCACCTTACCTACCAAACCCTGTAAACTAGCTACTTCCTTTACCACCCCCACCTTACCTACCAAACCCTGTAAACTAGCTACTTCCTTTACCAACCCCACCTTACCTACCAAACCCTGTAAACTAGCTACGCCCTCCTCCACCCCCACCTTACCTACCAAACCCTGTAAACTAGCTACGCCCTCCTCCACCCCCACCTTACCTACCAAACCCTGTAAACTAGCTACGCCCTCCTCCACCCCCACCTAACCTACCAAACCCTGTAAACTAGCTACTTCCTTTACCAACCCCACCTTACCTACCAAACCCTGTAAACTAGCTACTTCCTTTACCACCCCCACCCAACCCATTACAATCCTGTATACTAGCTATGTCCTGCACCAACCCCACCTTACCTACCAAACCCTGTAAACTAGCTACTTCCTTTACCACCCCCACCTTACCTACCAAGCCCTGTAAACTAGCTACTTCCTTTACCACCCCCACCTTACCTACCAAACCCTGTAAACTAGCTACTTCCTTTACCACCCCCACCTTACCTACCAAACCCTGTAAACTAGCTACTTCCTTTACCACCCCCACCTTACCTACCAAACCCTGTAAACTAGCTACTTCCTTTACCAACCCCACCTTACCTACCAAACCCTGTAAACTAGCTACTTCCTTTACCACCCCCACCTTACCTACCAAACCCTGTAAACTAGCTACTTCCTTTACCAACCCCACCTTACCTACCAAACCCTGTAAACTAGCTACGCCCTCCTCCACCCCCACCTTACCTACCAAACCCTGTAAACTAGCTACGCCCTCCTCCACCCCCACCTTACCTACCAAACCCTGTAAACTAGCTACGCCCTCCTCCACCCCCACCTAACCTACCAAACCCTGTAAACTAGCTACTTCCTTTACCAACCCCACCTTACCTACCAAACCCTGTAAACTAGCTACTTCCTTTACCACCCCCACCCAACCCATTACAATCCTGTATACTAGCTATGTCCTGCACCAACCCCACCTTACCTACCAAACCCTGTAAACTAGCTACTTCCTTTACCACCCCACCTTACCTACCAAACCCTGTAAACTAGCTACTTCCTTTACCACCCCCACCTTACCTACCAAACCCTGTAAACTAGCTACTTCCTTTACCAACCCCACCTTACCTACCAAACCCTGTAAACTAGCTACTTCCTTTACCACCCCCACCCAACCCATTGCAATCCTGTATACTAGCTATGTCCTGCACCAACCCCACCTTACCTACCAAACCCTGTAAACTAGCTACTTCCTTTACCACCCCCACCTTACCTACCAAACCCTGTAAACTAGCTACTTCCTTTACCACCCCCACCTTACCTACCAAACCCTGTAAACTAGCTACTTCCTTTACCACCCCCACCCAACCCATTACAATCCTGTATACTAGCTATGTCCTGCACCAACCCCAGCTTACCTACCAAACCCTGTAAACTAGCTACGCCCTCCTCCACCCCCACCTAACCTACCAAACCCTGTAAACTAGCTACGCCCTCCTCCACCCCCACCTAACCTACCAAACCCTGTAAACTAGCTACGCCCTCCTCCACCCCCACCTAACCTACCAAACCCTGTAAACTAGCTACGCCCTCCTCCACCCCCACCCCCACCTAACCTACCAAACCCTGTAAACTAGCTACGCCCTCCTCCACCCCCACCTAACCTACCAAACCCTGTAAACTAGCTACGCCCTCCTCCACCCCCACCTAACCTACCAAACCCTGTAAACTAGCTACGCCCTCCTCCACCCCCACCTAACCTACCAAACCCTGTAAACTAGCTACGCCCTCCTCCACCCCCACCTAACCTACCAAACCCTGTAAACTAGCTACGCCCTCCTCCACCCCCACCTAACCTACCAAACCCTGTAAACTAGCTACGCCCTCCTCCACCCCCACCCCCACCTAACCTACCAAACCCTGTAAACTAGCTACGCCCTCCTCCACCCCCACCTAACCTACCAAACCCTGTAAACTAGCTACGCCCTCCTCCACCCCCACCTAACCTACCAAACCCTGTAAACTAGCTACGCCCTCCTCCACCCCCACCTAACCTACCAAACCCTGTAAACTAGCTACGCCCTCCTCCACCCCCACCTAACCTACCAAACCCTGTAAACTAGCTACGCCCTCCTCCACCCCCACCTAACCTACCAAACCCTGTAAACTAGCTACGCCCTCCTCCACCCCCACCTAACCTACCAAACCCTGTAAACTAGCTACGCCCTCCTCCACCCCCACCTAACCTACCAAACCCTGTAAACTAGCTACGCCCTCCTCCACCCCCACCTAACCTACCAAACCCTGTAAACTAGCTACGCCCTCCTCCACCCCCACCTAACCTACCAAACCCTGTAAACTAGCTACGCCCTCCTCCACCCCCACCTAACCTACCAAACCCTGTAAACTAGCTACGCCCTCCTCCACCCCCACCTAACCTACCAAACCCTGTAAACTAGCTACGCCCTCCTCCACCCCCACCTAACCTACCAAACACTCGTAATAAAATGTTTGCAGAGTGCATGAAGCCTCTCTCCCTACAAACTCAGATGTGGGTTGAAGAGCTGTTTATTTAATCAGGGGCGCAACTTTGGTTTATCCAGTCGGAGTATCACTCCAAACAGCCTACCCGACCGCTCGGAGATGTCCGCATGGTCCTAAAGAACACCGCTGCCTTGTTCTGTATCACATTCCAATGATCACATTCCAATGATCACATTCCAATGATGAAACATTCCAATGATCACATTCCAATGATAAAACTGATGGGGACAAAAATGCAATTTCAGACATGTCCCTCCGTCCCCAGCGCCCCAGTATTAAATGGACAGTATCTTTCTTTGATGTACCAACTAACTTATTCCCCTCATTTCTGCCGGGGCGGCAGGGAGCCTAGTGGTTAGAGCGTTGGGCCAGTAACCAAAAGGTTGCTAGATTGAATCCCTGAGCTGACCAGGTAAAAATCTGCCGTTTTGCTCCTGAACAAGGTTAACCCATTGTTCCCAGGTCGTCATTGAAAATAAGAATTTGTTCTTAAGAATGTTCCTACAGCAGTTTGTTTTTAATGGGAAAAGCACTTAACTACTTACTGGTTTTTGTTTAAACGTTGATTAATTGACAAACACTGAGAAATACTGCCGAAATTGTGTGCAGCAAAAGCGAATCCCATGTAAGATAGTCGGTCGGTATTTTATAGTCTCCGTTTCAACGCTCTCTAAAACACTCAAACTCCTCTGAAGTAAATATCTTAGATGTGTCACTGTGCTTCGAGCTCGTAGTTTTGGAAACAACTGTTCCCATCCCCCGTGCCTGCTACCCTGCTACCCTGCTACACTAACCTAACACACGTCCACAAATGGTCAGCCACTTATCCCCCCTCCCCTTTAACAAAAACAGGGTCCCTATATATATATATATATATGTGTGTGTGTGTGTGTGTGTGTGTGTGTGTGTGTGTGTGTGTGTGTGTGTGTGTGTGTGTGTGTCCACTAATATATCAAAGAACAGCTGTCTGAAGGCTCTGTGATGACAACTCACCCCTTCCATCTGTCTCCTTCCTCCTTCTCCTCCTCCTCCCTTATTCCCAATCATCTCTTTCCCCTACAGTCTCTATCTCTCCCTCTCCTCTCCTCTCCATCTTTTCCTTCCAATCTCTCTCTCCCCTTCTTTATAATCTCTCTCTCCCCCTCTTTATAATCTCTCTCTCCCCCTCTTTATAATCTCTCTCTCCCCCTCTTTATAATCTCTCTCTCCCCCTCTTTATAATCTCTCTCTCCCCTTCTTTATAATCTCTCTCTCCCCCTCTATATAATCTCTCTCTCCCCCTCTTTATAATCTCTCTCTCCCCTTCTTTATAATCTCTCTCCCCCTCTTTATAATCTCTCTCTCCCCCTCTTTATAATCTTTCTCTCTCTTTCTCTCCCCTCTTTCTATACATCTCTTTCTTTCTCGCTCTCCCCTCTCTCTCTGTTCTCCTCCTCTCTCTCCCCTTCTTTATAATCTCTCTCTCCCTCTTTATAGTCTCTCTCTCTCTCTCTCTCTCTCTCTCTCTGTCTCTCTCTCTCCGTCTCTCTCTCTCTGTCTCTCCCCCTCTTTATAATCTCTCTCTCCCTCTTTATAGTCTCTCTCTCTCTCTCTCTCTCCCTCTCTCTGTCTCTCTCTCTCCGTCTCTCTCTCTCTGTCTCTCCCCCTCTTTATAATCTGTCTCTCTCTCTCTCTCTCCCTCTTCTTTATAGTCTACCTCTCTGTTCTCTATCTCTCTGTTCTCTCTCTCTCTCCCCCTCTTTATAATCTCTCTCTCTCTCTCTCTCTCTCTCTCTCTCTCTCTCTCTCATTCTTTATAGTTTATATCTCTGTTCTCTATCTATCTCTCTCCCCCTCTTTATAATCTCTCTCTCTCTTTCTCTCTCTCTCCCTATTTATAATATGTCCTCTCTCTGTCCCTTCCCTTTGCTCTGACTACATGGACACCAACTCTGGGATGTGTTGTTGGTCTGACTACATGGACACCAGCTCTAGGATGTGTTGTTGCTCTGACTACATGGACACCAGCTCTGGGATGTGTTGTTGCTCTGACTACATGGACACCAGCTCTAGGATGTGTTGTTGCTCTGACTACATGGACACCAGCTCTGTGATGTGTTGTTGCTCTGACTACATGGACACCAGCTCTGGGATGTGTTGTTGCTCTGACTACATGGACACCAGCTCTGGGATGTGTTGTTGCTCTGACTACATGGACACCAGCTCTGGGATGTGTTGTTGCTCTGACTACATGGACACCAGCTCTGGGATGTGTTGTTACTCTGACTACATGGACACCAGCTCTGGGATGTGTTGTTGCTCTGACTACATGGACACCAGCTCTCTGTACAGCTCTCTCACCATCTCTATCTCCATGCTGTCACCTCTGTACCCCTCACCTCTGTACCCCTCACCATCTCTATCTCCATGCTGTCACCTCTGTACCCCTCACCATCTCTATCTCCATGCTGTCACCTCTGTACCCCTCACCTCTGTACCCCTCACCATCTCTATCTCCATGCTGTCACCTCTGTACCCCTCACCTCTGTACCCCTCACCATCTCTATCTCCATGCTGTCACCTCTGTACCCCTCACCTCTGTACCCCTCACCATCTCTATCTCCATGCTGTCACCTCTGTACCCCTCACCACTGTACCCCTCACCATCTCTATCTCCATGCTGTCACCTCTGTACCCCTCACCTCTGTACCCCTCACCATCTCTATCTCCATGCTGTGACCTCTGTACCCCCCACCATCTCCATCTCCATGCTGTCACCTCTGTACCCCTCACCATCTCTATCTCCATGCTGTCACCTCTGTACCCCTCACCTCTGTACCCCTCACCATCTCTATCTCCATGCTGTGACCTCTGTACCCCTCACCATCTCCATCTCCATGCTGTCACCTCTGTACCCCTCACCATCTCTATCTCCATGCTGTCACCTCTGTACCCCTCACCTCTGTACCCCTCACCATCTCTATCTCCATGCTGCCACCTCTGTACCCCTCATAGCCCTCCTCTCCAACCTGGTCCTCTCCCTATAGAAGAAAACACCTGCTCTGAAAAACCAGGGAAAACTTGTGCACACACAGAACACGCAAGTGCTTTCCTTTTTTAACATGCCTAAACTGTCGACCAGTTCACTGTCTCTCCTTCACTGCAGCCAAGGTGAGTAAAACATTTAAACGTGTTAACCCTCGCAAGGCTGCAGGCCCAGACGGCATCCCCAGCCGCGCCCTCAGAGCATGCGCAGACCAGCTGGCTGGTGTGTTTACGGACATATTCAATCAATCTCTATACCAGTCTGCTGTTCCCACATGCTTCAAGAGGGCCACCATTGTTCCTGTTCCCAAGAAAGCTAAGGTAACTGAGCTAAACGACTACCGCCCCGTAGCACTCACTTCCGTCATCATGAAGTGCTTTGAGAGACTAGTCAAGGACCATATCACCTCCACCCTACCTGACACCCTAGACCCACTCCAATTTGCTTACCGCCCAAATAGGTCCACAGACGACGCAATCTCAACCACAATCACACTGCACAATGCCCTAACCCATCTGGACAAGAGGAATACCTATGTGAGAATGCTGTTCATCGACTACAGCTCGGCATTTAACACCATAGTACCCTCCAAGCTCGTCATCAAGCTCGAGACCCTGGGTCTCGACCCCGCCCTGTGCAACTGGGTACTGGACTTCCTGACGGGCCGCCCCCAGGTGGTGAGGGTAGGCAACAACATCTCCACCCCACTGATCCTCAACACTGGGGCCCCACAAGGGTGCGTTCTGAGCCCTCTCCTGTACTCCCTGTTCACCCACGACTGCGTGGCAACGCACGCCTCCAACTCAATCATCAGTTTGCGGACGACACAACAGTGGTAGGCTTGATTACCAACAACGACGAGACGGCCTACAGGGAGGAGGTGAGGGCCCTTGGAGTGTGGTGTCAGGACAATAACCTCACACTCAACGTCAACAAAACAAAGAAGATGATTGTGGACTTCAGGAAACAGCAGAGGGAACACCCCCCCTATCCACATCGAGGAACAGTAGTGGAGAGGGTAGTAAGTTTTAAGTTCCTCGGCATACACATCACAGACAAACTGAATTGGTCCACTCACACAGACAGCATCGTGAAGAAGGCGCAGCAGCGCCTCTTCAACCTCAGGAGGCTGAAGACATTCGGCTTGTCACCAAAAGCACTCACAAACTTCTACAGATGCACAATCGAGAGCATCCTGGCAGGCTGTATCACCGCCTGGTACGGCAACTGCTCCGCCCACAACCGTAATGCTCTCCAGAGGGTAGTGAGGTCTGCACAACGCATCACCGGGGGCAAACTACCTGCCCTTCAGGACACCTACACCACCCGATGTTACAGGAAGGCCACAAAGATCATCAAGGACATCAACCACCCGAGCCACTGCCTGTTCACCCCGCTATCATCTAGAAGGCGAGGTCAGTACAGGTGCATCAAAGCTGGGACCGAGAGACTGAAAAATAGCTTCTATCTCAAGGCCATCAGACTGTTAAACAGCCACCACTAA
>NW_027013053.1:92500-110000 GCF_036934945.1 Oncorhynchus masou masou
GTTCCAACAGTTTACAACGGTTCTAGCAGTTTACAACAGTTCCATCAGCTCACAACAGTTCCATCAGTTCCACAACAGTTCAAACAGTTTACAACGGTTCTAGCAGTTCACAACAGTTCCATCAGTTCACAACAGTTCCATCAGTTCACAACAGTTCCATCAGTTCACAACAGTTCCATCAGTTCCATCAGTTCCATCAGTTCACAACAGTTCCAACAGTTCACAACAGTTCCATCAGTTCACAACAGTTCCATCAGTTCACAACAGTTCCATCAGTTCCATCAGTTCCATCAGTTCACAACAGTTCCATCAGTTCCATCAGTTCCATCAGTTCACAACAGTTCCAACAGTTCACAACAGTTCCATCAGTTCACAACAGTTCCAACAGTTCACAACAGTTCCAACAGTTTACAACAGTTCCATCAGTTCACAACAGTTCCATCAGTTCACAACAGTTCCAACAGTTTACAACAGTTCCATCGGTTTACAACAGTTCCAACAGTTCACATCAGTTCCATCAGTTCACAACAGTTCCAACAGTTCACAACAGTTCCATCAGTTTACAACAGTTCCATCAGGTCACAACAGTTCCATCAGTTCACAACAGTTCCATCAGTTCCATCAGTTCACAACAGTTCCATCAGTTCACAACAGTTCCATCAGTTCACAACAGTTCTATCAGTTCACAACAGTTCCATCAGTTCCATCAGTTCACAACAGTTCCATCAGTTCCATCAGTTCACAACAGTTCCATCAGTTCACAACAGTTCTATCAGTTCACAACAGTTCCATCAGTTCACAACAGTTCCATCAGTTCACAACAGTTCCATCAGTTCACAACAGTTATATCAGTTCACAACAGTTCCATCAGTTCACAACAGTTCCATCAGTTCACAACAGTTCTATCAGTTCACAACAGTTCCATCAGTTCACAACAGTTCCATCAGTTCACAACAGTTCCATCAGTTCACAACAGTTCCATCAGTTCCATCAGTTCACAACAGTTCCATCAGTTCACAACAGTTCCATCAGTTCACAACAGTTCTATCAGTTCACAACAGTTCCATCAGTTCACAACAGTTCCATCAGTTCACAACAGTTCCATCAGTTCACAACAGTTATATCAGTTCACAACAGTTATATCAGTTCACAACAGTTCTATCAGTTCACAACAGTTCCATCAGTTCACAACAGTTATATCAGTTCACAACAGTTCCATCAGTTCACAACAGTTCTATCAGTTCACAACAGTTCCATCAGTTCACAACAGTTCCAACAGTTCACAACAGTTCCATCAGTTCACAACAGTTCCAACAGTTCACAACAGTTCTATCAGTTCACAACAGTTCTATCAGTTCACAACAGTTCTATCAGTTCACAACAGTTCCATCAGTTCACAACAGTTCCATCAGTTCCATCAGTTCACAACAGTTCCAACAGTTCACAACAGTTCTATCAGTTCACAACAGTTCCAACAGTTCACAACAGTTCTATCAGTTCACAACAGTTCTATCAGTTCACAACAGTTCCAACAGTTCAAAACAATTCTATCAGTTCACAACAGTTCCAACAGTTCACAACAGTTCCAACAGTTCAAAACAATTCTATCAGTTCACAACAGTTCCAACAGTTCACAACAGTTCCAAGGAGAGAGGAGGAGAGGGAGAGAGGTAGAGAGGAGGAGAGATGGAGAGGGGGAGAAGAGGAGAGGGAGATGGAGAGAGGGAGAGAGGAGGAGAGGGAGAGCGGAGGGGAGGGAGATGGAGAGAGGGAGAGAGGAGGAGAGGGAGATAAGAGGAGAGGGAGAGAGGATGAGAGGGGGGAGGAGGAGAGGGAGAGAGGAGGAGAGGGAGAGAGGTAGAGAGGAGGAGAGATGGAGAGGGGAGGAGAGGGAGAGAGGAGGAGAGGGAGAGAGGAGGTAGCCTGAACTCTGAACCAGAACAGTGGCAGCCTGAACTCTGAACAAGAAGAGTGGTTGCCTGAACTCTGAACCAGAACAGTGGTAGCCTAAACTCTAAACCAGAATAGTGGTAGCCTAAACTCTGAACCAGAACAGTGGTAGCCTAAACTCTGAACCAGAGCAGTGGTTGCCTGATCTCTGAACCAGAACAGTGGAAGCCTGAACTCTGAACAAGAAGAGTGGTTGCCTGAACTCTGAACCAGAACAGTGGTAGCCTAAACTCTAAACCAGAATAGTGGTAGCCTAAACTCTGAACCAGAACAGTGGTAGCCTGAACTCTGAACCAGAACAGTGGTAGCCTGAACTCTGAACCAGAGCAGTGGTAGTCTGAACTCTGAACCAGAGCAGTGGTAGTCTGAACTCTGAACCAGAACAGTGTTTGCCTGAACTCTGAACCAGAACAGTGGTAGCCTGAACTCTGAACCAGAGCAGTGGTAGCCTGAACTCTGAACCAGAGCAGTGGTAGCCTGAACTCTGAACCAGAACAGTGTTTGCCTAAACTCTAAACCAGAATAGTGGTAGCCTGAACTCTGAACCAGAACAGTGGTAGCCTGAACTCTGAACCAGAACAGTGGTTGCCTGTGAAATTAGGGTTTTGAAACAACAGGGTTCCTGCCGCTAAAGTCATCAACCTTCCAACCTCCTCTTTTTCTCCGTCTCCCCCTCTCTCCCTCTCTTCCTCTCTCCCTCTCTTCCTCTCTCCCTCTCTTCCTCTCTCCCTCTCTTCCTCTCTCCCTCTCTCCCTCTTTCCCTCTCTTCCCCTCTCCCTCTCTTCCTCTCTCCCTCTCTTCCTCTCTCCCTCTCTTCCTCTTTCCATCTCTCCCTCTCTTCCTCTTTCCATCTCTACCTTTCTTCCTCTTTCCATCTCTTCCTCTCTCCGTCTCTTCCTCTTTCCATCTCTCCCTCTTTCCATCTCTTCCTCTTTCCATCTCTCCCTCTCTTCCTCTCTCCCTCTCTTCCTCTTTCCATCTCTCCCTCTCTTCCTCTTTCCATCTCTACCTTTCTTCCTCTTTCCATCTCTTCCTCTCTCCCTCTCTTCCACTTTCCATCTCTCCCTCTCTTCCTTTTTCCATCTCTTCCTGTCTCCCTCTCTTCCTCTCTCCCTCTCTTCCTCTCTCCCTCTCTTCATCTCTCCCTCTCTTCATCTCTCCCTCTCTTCCTCTCTCCCTCTCTTCCTTTCCATCTTTCCCTCTCTTCCTCTTTCCATCTCTCCCTCTCTTCCTCTTTCCATCTCTTCCTCTCTCCCTCTCTTCCTCTTTCCATCTCTCCCTTTTTCCATCTCTCCCTCTCTTCCTCTTTCCATCTCTCCCTCTCTTCCTCTTTCCATCTCTCCCTCTCTTCCTCTTTCCATTTCTTCCTCTCTTCCTCTTTCCATCCCTTCCTCTCTTCCTCTTTCAATCTCTTCCTCTTCTAGGTCACTGCACTACACATAGATACAGTGTACCCCACACTACACTACACTACATGTAGATACACAGTGTACAATACACTACATTACATTACCCTACCCTACCCTACACTACACGTAGATACATAGTGTACACTACACTACACTACACTACACATAGATACAGTGTACACTTCTCTAACCTACCCTACACTACACTACACTACCCTACACTACATGTAGATACATAGTGTACACAACACTACACTCCACGTAGATACATAGTGTACACTACACTACACATAGATACAGTGTACACTATACTAACCTACCCTACACTACACTACACTACCCTACACTACACTCCACGTAGATACATAGTGTACACTACACTACACTACACATAGATACATAGTGTACACTACACTACACGTATATACATAGTGTACACTACACTACACTACACTACACGTAGATTCATAGTGTACACTACACTACACTACACGTATACACATAGTGTACACTACACTACACTACACTACACTACACGTAGATTCATAGTGTACACTACACTACACTACACGTAGATACATAGTGTACACTACACTACACTACACGTAGATACATAGTGTACACTACACTACACTACACGTAGATACATAGTGTACACTACACTACACTACACTACACGTAGATACATAGTGTACACTACACTACACTACACTACACGTAGATTCATAGTGTACACTACACTACACTACACGTATACACATAGTGTACACTACACTACACTACACTACACTACACGTAGATTCATAGTGTACACTACACTACACTACACGTAGATACATAGTGTACACTACACTACACTACACTACACTACACTACACTACACGTAGATACATAGTGTACACTACACTACACTACACGTAGATACATAGTGTACACTACACTACACTACACGTAGATACATAGTGTACACTACACTACACTACACTACACGTAGATACATAGTGTACACTACACTACACTACACGTAGATACATAGTGTACACTACACTACACTACACGTAGATACATAGTGTACACTACACTACACTACACGTAGATACATCGTGTACACTACACTACACATAGATACATAGTGTACACTACACTACACTATACGTAGATACAAGACGCCCCACAAGCTGGACTGTGTAATATTTAATGAAGCTGCCAGTTGAGGACTTGTGGGGCTTCTGTTTCTCAATCTAGACACTCTAATGTACTTGTCCTCTACTTGTCCTCTTGCTCAGTTGTGCACCGGGGCCTCCCATTCCTCTTGCTATTCTGGTTAGAGACAGTTTGCTCTGTTCTGTGAAGGGAGTAGTACACAGCGTTGTACCAGATCTTCAGTTTCTTGGCAATTTCTCGCATGGAATAGCCTTCATTTCTCAGAACAAGAATAGACTGACGAGTTTCAGAAGAAAGTTATTTGTTTCTGGCCATTTTGAGCCTGTAATCAAACTCACAAATGCTGATGCTCCAGATACTCAACTAGTCTAAAGAAGGCCAGTTTTATTGCTTCATTAATCAGAGAAACAGTTTTCAGCTGTGCTAACATAATTGCAAAATGGTTTTCTAATGATAAATTAGCCTTTTAAAATGATAAACTTGGATTAGCTAACACAACGTGTCATAGCAACACAGGAGTGATAGTTGGTGATAACGAGCGTCTGTACACCTATGTAGATATTCCATAAAATATCTGCCATTTCCAGTCATTTACATTAACAATGTCTACACTGTATTTCTGGTCAATTTCATGTTATTTTAATGGACAAATACAGAGTGTACACTACACTCCACTACACGTAGATACAGAGTGTACACTACACTACATGTAGATACAGAGTGTACACTACACTACACATATATACAGAGTGTACACTACACTACACTACACGTAGATACATAGTGTACACTACACTACACTACACTAGACATATATACAGTGTACACTACACTACATATATATACAGAGTGTATGGTACTTACTGTATATTACTATAGGGGGCAACGGGGCTCAGCAGTCTGTGATATAGGGGTGTGTGTATGGTACTTACTATAGGGGGCAACGGGGCTCAGCAGTCTGTGATATAGGGGTGAGTGTATGGTACTTACTATAGGGGGCAATGGGGCTCAGCAGTCTGTGATATAGGGGTGAGTGTATGGTACTTACTATAGGGGGCAACGGGGCTCAGCAGTCTGTGATATAGGGGTGAGTGTATGGTACTTACTGTATATTACTATAGGGGGCAATGGGGCTCAGCAGTCTGTGATATAGGGGTGTGTGTAGGTACTTACTATAGGGGGCAACGGGGCTCAGCAGTCTGTGATATAGGGGTGTGTGTAGGTACTTACTATAGGGGGCAATGGGGCTCAGCAGTCTGTGATATAGGGGTGAGTGTATGGTACTTACTATAGGGGGCAATGGGGCTCAGCAGTCTGTGATATAGGGGTGAGTGTATGGTACTTACTATAGGGGGCAACGGGGCTCAGCAGTCTGTGATATAGGGGTGAGTGTATGGTACTTACTATAGGGGGCAACGGGGCTCAGCAGTCTGTGATATAGGGGTGAGTGTATGGTACTTACTATAGGGGGCAACGGGGCTCAGCAGTCTGTGATATAGGGGTGAGTGTATGGTACTTACTATAGGGGGCAACGGGGCTCAGCATTCTGTGATATAGGGGTGAGTGTAGGTACTTACTATAGGGGGCAACGGGGCTCAGCAGTCTGTGATATAGGGGTGAGTGTAGGTACTTACTATAGGGGGCAATGGGGCTCAGCATTCTGTGATATAGGGGTGAGTGTATGGTACTTACTATAGGGGGCAACGGGGCTCAGCAGTCTGTGATATAGGGGTGAGTGTAGGTACTTACTATAGGGGGCAACGGGGCTCAGCATTCTGTGGAGCGGGTCTCAGTTAGGAGGAGAGTAGTTCTGTCAGAGAGCGCAGTAACCAGCCAGGTCCAGGTTTGCATCTGCCTGCCTGTTGTCCATCACTGTTAGGGGCTGCCAGTCCTAACAGGCTACAACACTCTTCTTACCCTGTACAAGGAGATGAGAGACAGTTACAGATCCACAATATCTTGGGACTAAATGTTTTTATCGAGGAGGGGACTTTGGATCTGTGTACGTCCTTCCATATGTTAGTTTGAATGTTAGACACACACGACATCTCTCAAACAGCACTGGGCCAGGGGGGGGGCTCATCCATGGGGATGACATGTTTACTGTTGCCTTGTTTTATTTAAATCGATTTAAACAGGGAAAGCCCTGCACACAATCATACAATTCACAACATTTACAAATCCAAATCGATAAACACCTACAATATTTACAAGCAATTTAAGAAATGTAACTTAGAAAACATGATTATGAAAAATATACCCATTCATCAGTAAAAACGTAATCAACCAGCCGTCCAAACTGCCCTAGAAGCCCCAGAACATTCAACTTTAGAGAGTTTTTGAGATCATTCCACAGGTAAACACACTCATTCACACACACGTATATTACATGTATAACCTCTCATTCGTGTCGTCTGAGATTCCCAAAGATTGCAAAGCAGCTGCGGTCTTGAACCAAACTGCTACAGACATATATCTATCCTACCCTGCCTTTCTAAGGTCTTCGAAAGCCAAACAGATTACCGACCATTTCGAATCTCACCATACCTTCTCCGCTATGCAATCTGGTTTCAGAGCTGGTCATGGGTGCACCTCAGCCACGCTCAAGGTCCTAAACAATATCTTAACCTCCATCGATAAGAAACAATACTGTGCAGCCGTATTCATTGACCTGGCCAAGGCTTTCGACTCTGTCAATCACCACATCCTCATCGGCAGACTCGATAGCCTTGGTTTCTCAAATGATTGCCTTGCCTGGTTCACCAACTACTTCTCTGATAGAGTTCAGTGTGTCAAATCGGAGAGCCTGTTGTCCGGGCCTCTGGCCGTCTCTATGGGGGTGCCACAGGGTTCAATTCTTGGACCGACTCTCTTCTCTGTATACATCAATGATGTCACTCTTGCTGCTGGTGAGTCTCTGATCCACCTCTACGCAGACGACACCATTCTGTATACCTCTGGCCCTTCTTTGGACACTGTGTTAACAAGCCTCCAGGCGAGCTTCAATGCCATACAACTCTCCTTCCGTGGCCTCCAATTGCCCCTAAATACAATTAAAACTAAATGCATGCTCCTCAACCGATCGCTGCCCGCACCTACCCACCTGTCCAACATCACTACTCTGGACGGTTCTGACTTAGAATATGTGGACAACTACAAATACCTAGGTGTCTGGTTAGACTGTAAACTCTCCTTCCAGACTCACATCAAACATCTCCAATCCAAAGTTAAATCTAGAGATGGCTTCTTGTTTCGCAAACAAAGCATCCTTCACTCATGCTGCCAGACATACCCTTGTAAAACTGACCATCCTACCAATCCTCGACTTCGGCGATGTCATTTACAAAATCGCCTCCAATACCCTACTCAATAAATTGGATGCAGTCTATCACAGTGCCATCCGTTTTGTCACCAAAGCCCCATATACGACCCACCACTGCGACCTGTACGCTCTCGTTAGCTGGCCCTCGCTTCATACTCGTCGCCAAACCCACTGGCTCCAGGTCATCTACAAGACCCTGCTAGGTAAAGTCCCCCCTTATCTCAGCTCGCTGGTCACCATAGCAGCACCCACCTGTAGCACGCGCTCCAGCAGGTATATCTCTCTGGTCACCCCCAAAACCAATTCTTCCTTTGGCCGCCTCTTCTTCCAGTTCTCTGCTGCCAATGACTGGAACGAACTTCAAAAATCTCTGATACTGGAAACACTTATCTCCCTCACTCGCTTTAAGCACCAGCTGTCAGAGCAGCTCACAGATTACTGCACCTGTACATAGCCCATCTATAATTTAGCCCAAACAACTACCTCTTCCCCTACTGTATTTATTTATTTAGCTCCATTATTTTTATTTCTACTTTGCACACTCATCTACTGTCAAATCTACCATTCCAGTGTTTTACTTGCTATATTGTATTTACTTTGCCACCATGGCCTTTTTTTGCTTTTACCTCCCTTATCTCACCTCACTTGCTCACATTGTATTTAGACTTATTTTTCTACTGTATTATTGAATGTATGTTTGTTTTATTCCATGTGTAACTCTGTGTTGTTGTATGTGTCGAACTGCTTTGCTTTATCTTGGCCAGGTCGCAATTGTAAATGAGAACTTGTTCTTAACTTGCCTACCTGGTTAAATAAAGGTGAAATATAAATAAATAAATAAATATCAGCAAGTACGAGTGTAAGTACACACACGCATACAAGCACGCAACCAAGTACACACAAACACACGCCAATGCACAGGCATCAACGAACTACACACACGCCAATAACCAGGCATCAACTAACGACACACACGCCAATAACCAGGCATCAACTAACCACACACACGCCAATACACAGGCATCAACTAACCGTTTCACACTCCAATACACAGGCATCAACTAACCATTTCACACTCCAATACACAGGCATCAACTAACCATTTCACAAACCAATACACAGGAAACAACAAACCACACACACGCCAATACACAGGCATCAACTAACCATTTCACACACTCAATACACAGGCATCAACTAACCATTTCACACACTCTAATACACAGGCATCAACTAACCATTTCACACACTCTAATCTAAACACACAACATAAATGAAAAAACAGCAGCCTACAAGTTTAACAAACACACACACGTCCACATTAACACCTACTGTCTCCCAGACTGAGTCACACACACGTCCACATTAACACCTACTGTCTCCCAGACTGAGTCACACACACGTCCACATTAACACCTACTGTCTCCCAGACTGAGTCACACACACGTCCACATTAACACCTACTGTCTCCCAGACTGAGTCACACACGTCCACATTAACACCTACTGTCTCCCAGACTGAGTCACACACACGTCCACATTAACACCTACTGTCTCCCAGACTGAGTCACACACACGTCCACATTAACACCTACTGTCTCCCAGACTGAGTCACACACGTCCACATTAACACCTGCTGTCTCCCAGACTGAGTCACACACGTCCACATTAACACCTGCTGTCTCCCAGACTGAGTCACACACGTCCACATTAACACCTACTGTCTCCCAGACTGAGTCACACACACGTCCACATTAACACCTACTGTCTCCCAGACTGAGTCACACACACGTCCACATTAACACCTACTGTCTCCCAGACTGAGTCACACACACGTCCACATTAACACCTACTGTCTCCCAGACTGAGTCACACACGTCCACATTAACACCTGCTGTCTCCCAGACTGAGTCACACACACGTCCACATTAACACCTACTGTCTCCCAGACTGAGTCACACACACGTCCACATTAACACCTACTGTCTCCCAGACTGAGTCACACACACGTCCACATTAACACCTACTGTCTCCCAGACTGAGTCACACACACGTCCACATTAACACCTGCTGTCTCCCAGACTGAGTCACACACACGTCCACATTAACACCTACTGTCTCCCAGACTGAGTCACACACACGTCCACATTAACACCTACTGTCTCCCAGACTGAGTCACACACGTCCACATTAACACCTGCTGTCTCCCAGACTGAGTCACACACGTCCACATTAACACCTGCTGTCTCCCAGACTGAGTCACACACACGTCCACATTAACACCTACTGTCTCCCAGACTGAGTCACACACACGTCCACATTAACACCTACTGTCTCCCAGACTGAGTCACACACACGTCCACATTAACACCTGCTGTCTCCCAGACTGAGTCACACACACGTCCACATTAACACCTACTGTCTCCCAGACTGAGTCACACACACGTCCACATTAACACCTACTGTCTCCCAGACTGAGTCACACACACGTCCACATTAACACCTACTGTCTCCCAGACTGAGTCACACACACGTCCACATTAACACCTACTGTCTCCCAGACTGAGTCACACACACGTCCACATTAACACCTACTGTCTCCTAGACTGAGTCACACACACGTCCACATTAACACCTACTGTCTCCCAGACTGAGTCACACACACGTCCACATTAACACCTACTGTCTCCCAGACTGAGTCACACACACGTCCACATTAACACCTACTGTCTCCCAGACTGAGTCACACACACGTCCACATTAACACCTACTGTCTCCCAGACTGAGTCACACACGTCCACATTAACACCTGCTGTCTCCCAGTCTGAGTCATACACAGCCGTACAAGAACTGTCAAATATATCGGCACCATTTGCATAAATTAATATTTCTTCTAAAATAAGTTGAAATTGAAAAGTGTTTACGTGTGCATTTGTTTGATTTGCAACTTCATAGGACAAAGAAGAAGAAGAAGAATCTAAACCAAAATGTTGAATTTTCATTTCCAAGTCACATGTGTCCTGGACTAAGTTATTCACAATTCAAATACATTTTGTAGGACACAATGATTCTCATTTACTGTGTCGTTTATCTCACCTGTCAAAGTTGCAGGTGGCCACAGGGTAAGAATTGGCATTCACACATTTTTCTTTTATAGGAAAATGAGCATTTTGCTCCATTGCACT
The DNA here is from genome assembly GCF_036934945.1 of Oncorhynchus masou masou. Classification (NCBI taxonomy): domain Eukaryota; kingdom Metazoa; phylum Chordata; class Actinopteri; order Salmoniformes; family Salmonidae; genus Oncorhynchus; species Oncorhynchus masou. The sequence goes on from NW_027013053.1 coordinate 103,530, forward strand.
CAATTGTAAAGTGCAAGGGTGCCAATATATTTGAACACATATATTCATTAGCCTGAGGCAGACAGGAATGGACACAGTAAGGCTGTGGTCAGAGAGCAGGGCTTTAAAGAGGGCCTTCTAAATCTAACACTGCTTTCTGTGCGTTAGCTGAGACCACTGCTTTCTGTGCGTTAGCTGAGATCAGTGCTTTCTGTGCGTTAGCTGAGATCAGTGCTCTGTGTGTTGGCTGAGACCACTGCTTTCTGTGCGTTAGCTGAGACCACTGCTTTCTGTGCGTTAGCTGAGATCAGTGCTTTCTGTGCGTTAGCTGAGCTCAGTGCTCTGTGTGTTGGCTGAGACCACTGCTTTCTGTGCGTTAGCTGAGACCAGTGCTTTCTGTGCGTTAGCTGAGACCACTGCTTTCTGTGCGTTAGCTGAGATCAGTGCTTTCTGTGTGTTAGCTGAGACCACTGCTTTCTGTGCGTTAGCTGAGACCAGTGCTTTCTGTGCGTTAGCTGAGATCAGTGCTCTGTGTGTTGGCTGAGACCACTGCTTTCTGTGCGTTAGCTGAGACCAGTGATTTCTGTGCGTTAGCTGAGACCACTGCTTTCTGTGCGTTAGCTGAGATCACTGCTTTCTGTGCGTTAGCTGAGATCAGTGCTTTCTGTGTGTTAGCTGAGACCAGTGCTTTCTGTGCGTTAGCTGAGATCAGTGCTCTGTGTGTTGGCTGAGACCACTGCTTTCTGTGCGTTAGCTGAGACCAGTGCTTTCTGTGCGTTAGCTGAGACCAGTGCTTTCTGTGCGTTAGCTGAGACCAGTGCTTTCTGTGTGTTAGCTGAGACCACTGCTTTCTGTGGGTTAGCTGAGACCACTGCTTTCTGTGCGTTAGCTGAGACCAGTGCTTTCTGTGCGTTAGCTGAGACCACTGCTTTCTGTGGGTTAGCTGAGACCACTGCTTTCTGTGCGTTAGCTGAGACCAGTGCTTTCTGTGCGTTAGCTGAGACCAGTGCTTTCTGTGCGTTAGCTGAGACCACTGCTTTCTGTGCGTTAGCTGAGATCAGTGCTTTCTGTGCGTTAGCTGAGATCAGTGCTCTGTGTGTTGGCTGAGACCACTGCTTTCTGTGTGTTAGCTGAGACCATTGCTTTCTGTGCGTTAGCTGAGACCACTGCTTTCTGTGTGTTAGCTGAGATCAGTGCTTTCTGTGCGTTAGCTGAGATCAGTGCTCTGTGTGTTGGCTGAGACCACTGCTTTCTGTGTGTTAGCTGAGACCAGTGCTTTCTGTGTGTTGGCTGAGACCACTGCTTTCTGTGTGTTAGCTGAGACCAGTGCTCTGTGCGTTAGCTGAGACTAGTGCTCTGTGCGTTGGCTGTAAAGACTACTCTGTTGCTCTGTGCGTTAGCTAGGGTGTAAAGACTACTCTGTTGCTCTGTGTGTTAGCTAGGGCTGTAAAGACTACTCTGTTGCTCTGTGCGTTAGCTAGGGCTGTAAAGACTACTCTGTTGCTCTGTGTGTTAGCTAGGGCTGTAAAGACATGCTCTGTTGCTCTGTGCGTTAGCTAGGGCTGTAAAGACTACTCTGTTGCTCTGTGTGTTAGCTAGGGCTGCAAAGACTGCTCTGTTGCTCTGTGTGTTAGCTAGGGCTGTAAAGACTACTCTTTTGCTCTGTGTGTTAGCTAGGGCTGTAAAGACATGCTCTGTTGCTCTGTGCGTTAGCTAGGGCTGTAAAGACATGCTCTGTTGCTCTGTGCGTTAGCTAGGGCTGTAAAGACTACTCTGTTGCTCTGTGTGTTAGCTAGGGCTGCAAAGACTGCTCTGTTGCTCTGTGTGTTAGCTAGGGCTGTAAAGACTACTCTTTTGCTCTGTGTGTTAGCTAGGGCTGTAAAGACATGCTCTGTTGCTCTGTGCGTTAGCTAGGGCTGTAAAGACTACTCTGTTGCTCTGTGTGTTAGCTAGGGCTGTAAAGACTACTCTGTTGCTCTGTGCGTTAGCTAGGGCTGTAAAGACATGCTCTGTTGCTCTGTGTGTTAGCTAGGGCTGTAAAGACTGCTCTGTTGCTCTGTGTGTTAGCTAGGGCTGTAAAGACTACTCTGTTGCTCTGTGCGTTAGCTAGGGCTGTAAAGACATGCTCTGTTGCTCTGTGTGTTAGCTAGGGCTGTAAAGACTACTCTGTTGCTCTGTGTGTTAGCTAGGGCTGCAAAGACTGCTCTGTTGCTCTGTGTGTTAGCTAGGGCTGTAAAGACTGCTCTGTTGCTCTGTGTGTTAGCTAGGGCTGTAAAGACTGCTCTGTTGCCCTGTGTGTTAGCTAGGGCTGTAAAGACTGCTCTGTTGCTCTGTGTGTTAGCTAGGGCTGTAAAGACTGCTCTGTTGCCCTGTGTGTTAGCTAGGGCTGTAAAGACTACTCTGTTGCTCTGTGTGTTAGCTAGGGCTATAAAGACTGCTCTGTTGCTCTGTGTGTTAGCTAGGGCTGTAAAGACTGCTCTGTTGCTCTGTGTGTTAGCTAGGGCTATAAAGACTACTCTGTTGCTCTGTGTGTTAGCTAGGGCTGTAAAGACTGCTCTGTTGCTCTGTGTGTTAGCTAGGGCTGTAAAGACTGCTCTGTTGCTCTGTGCGTTAGCTAGGGCTGTAAAGACTACTCTGTTGTTCTGTGCGTTAGCTAGGGCTGTAAAGACTGCTCTGTTGCTCTGTGCGTTAGCTAGGGCTGTAAAGACTACTCTGTTGTTCTGTGCGTTAGCTAGGGCTGTAAAGACTGCTCTGTTGCTCTGTGCGTTAGCTAGGGCTGTAAAGACTACTCTGTTGTTCTGTGCGTTAGCTAGGGCTGTAAAGACTGCTCTGTTGCTCTGTGCGTTAGATAGGGCTGTAAAGACTACTCTGTTGTTCTGTGCGTTAGCTAGGGCTGTAAAGACTGCTCTGTTGCTCTGTGCGTTAGCTAGGGCTGTAAAGACTACTCTGTTGTTCTGTGCGTTAGCTAGGGCTGTAAAGACTGCTCTGTTGCCCTGTGTGTTAGCTAGGGCTGTAAAGACTGCTCTGTTGCCCTGTGTGTTAGCTAGGGCTGTAAAGACTGCTCTGTTGCTCTGTGCGTTAGCTAGGGCTGTAAAGACTGCTCTGTTGCCCTGTGCGTTAGCTAGGGCTGTAAAGACTGCTCTGTTGCCCTGTGTGTTAGCTAGGGCTGTAAAGACTGCTCTGTTGCTCTGTGTGTTAGCTAGGGCTGTAAAGACTGCTCTGTTGCCCTGTGTGTTAGCTAGGGCTGTAAAGACTGCTCTGTTGCTCTGTGTGTTAGCTAGGGCTGTAAAGACTGCTCTGTTGCCCTGTGTGTTAGCTAGGGCTGTAAAGACTGCTCTGTTGCTCTGTGTGTTAGCTAGGGCTGTAAAGACTACTCTGTTGCCCTGTGCGTTAGCTAGGGCTGTAAAGACTGCTCTGTTGCTCTGTGTGTTAGCTAGGGCTGTAAAGACTGCTCTGTTGCCCTGTGTGTTAGCTAGGGCTGTAAAGACTGCTCTGTTGTTCTGTGTGTTAGCTAGGGCTGTAAAGACTACTCTGTTGCCCTGTGTGTTAGCTAGGGCTGTAAAGACTGCTCTGTTGCTCTGTGTGTTAGCTAGGGCTGTAAAGACTACTCTGTTGCCCTGTGCGTTAGCTAGGGCTGTAAAGACTGCTCTGTTGCTCTGTGTGTTAGCTAGGGCTGTAAAGACTGCTCTGTTGCCCTGTGTGTTAGCTAGGGCTGTAAAAACTACTCTGTTGTTCTGTGTGTTAGCTAGGGCTGTAAAGACTACTCTGTTGCCCTGTGTGTTAGCTAGGGCTGTAAAGACTGCTCTGTTGTTCTGTGTGTTAGCTAGGGCTGTAAAGACTACTCTGTTGTTCTGTGTGTTAGCTAGGGCTGTAAAGACTACTCTGTTGCTCTGTGTGTTAGCTAGGGCTGTAAAGACTACTCTGTTGCCCTGTGTGTTAGCTAGGGCTGTAAAGACTACTCTGTTGTTCTGTGTGTTAGCTAGGGCTGTAAAGACTACTCTGTTGCCCTGTGTGTTATCTAGGGCTGTAAAGACTGCTCTGTTGTTCTGTGTGTTAGCTAGGGCTGTAAAGACTACTCTGTTGTTCTGTGTGTTAGCTAGGGCTGTAAAGACTACTCTGTTGCTCTGTGTGTTAGCTAGGGCTGTAAAGACTACTCTGTTGCCCTGTGTGTTAGCTAGGGCTGTAAAGACTGCTCTGTTGCTCTGTGTGTTAGCTAGGGCTGTAAAGACTGCTCTGTTGCTCTGTGTGTTAGCTAGGGCTGTAAAGACTGCTCTGTTGCCCTGTGTGTTAGCTAGGGCTGTAAAGACTACTCTGTTGCTCTGTGTGTTAGCTAGGGCTGTAAAGACTACTCTGTTGCCCTGTGTGTTAGCTAGGGCTGTAAAGACTGCTCTGTTGCCCTGTGTGTTAGCTAGGGCTGTAAAGACTACTCTGTTGCTCTGTGTGTTAGCTAGGGCTGTAAAGACTGCTCTGTTGCCCTGTGTGTTAGCTAGGGCTGTAAAGACTACTCTGTTGTTCTGTGTGTTAGCTAGGGCTGTAAAGACTGCTCTGTTGCTCTGTGCGTTAGCTAGGGCTGTAAAGACTACTCTGTTGTTCTGTGTGTTAGCTAGGGCTGTAAAGACTACTCTGTTGCTCTGTGTGTTAGCTAGGGCTGTAAAGACTACTCTGTTGCTCTGTGTGTTAGCTAGGGCTGTAAAGACTACTCTGTTGCTCTGTGTGTTAGCTAGGGCTGTAAAGACATGCTCTGTTGCTCTGTGCGTTAGCTAGGGCTGTAAAGACTACTCTGTTGCTCTGTGTGTTAGCTAGGGCTGCAAAGACTGCTCTGTTGCTCTGTGTGTTAGCTAGGGCTGTAAAGACTACTCTTTTGCTCTGTGTGTTAGCTAGGGCTGTAAAGACTACTCTGTTGCTCTGTGTGTTAGCTAGGGCTGTAAAGACTACTCTGTTGCTCTGTGTGTTAGCTAGGGCTGTAAAGACTACTCTGTTGCTCTGTGTGTTAGCTAGGGCTGTAAAGACTACTCTGTTGCTCTGTGTGTTAGCTAGGGCTGTAAAGACTACTCTGTTGCTCTGTGTGTTAGCTAGGGCTGTAAAGACTACTCTGTTGCCCTGTGTGTTAGCTAGGGCTGTAAAGACTGCTCTGTTGTTCTGTGTGTTAGCTAGGGCTGTAAAGACTACTCTGTTGCTCTGTGTGTTAGCTAGGGCTGTAAAGACTGCTCTGTTGCCCTGTGTGTTAGCTAGGGCTGTAAAGACTACTCTGTTGTTCTGTGTGTTAGCTAGGGCTGTAAAGACTGCTCTGTTGCTCTGTGCGTTAGCTAGGGCTGTAAAGACTACTCTGTTGTTCTGTGTGTTAGCTAGGGCTGTAAAGACTACTCTGTTGCTCTGTGTGTTAGCTAGGGCTGTAAAGACTACTCTGTTGCTCTGTGTGTTAGCTAGGGCTGTAAAGACTACTCTGTTGCTCTGTGTGTTAGCTAGGGCTGTAAAGACATGCTCTGTTGCTCTGTGCGTTAGCTAGGGCTGTAAAGACTACTCTGTTGCTCTGTGTGTTAGCTAGGGCTGCAAAGACTGCTCTGTTGCTCTGTGTGTTAGCTAGGGCTGTAAAGACTACTCTTTTGCTCTGTGTGTTAGCTAGGGCTGTAAAGACTACTCTGTTGCTCTGTGTGTTAGCTAGGGCTGTAAAGACTACTCTGTTGCTCTGTGTGTTAGCTAGGGCTGTAAAGACTACTCTGTTGCTCTGTGTGTTAGCTAGGGCTGTAAAGACTACTCTGTTGCTCTGTGTGTTAGCTAGGGCTGTAAAGACTACTCTGTTGCTCTGTGTGTTAGCTAGGGCTGTAAAGACTGCTCTGTTGCTCTGTGCGTTAGCTAGGGCTGTAAAGACTGCATTCTCATGAGACTTACTGTAACACAATAAGGCAGTAGAAGTAGTCAAAATAATGAGAAACAATGTTTCCTACAACAACGTTTGACCCACAGCATTCTGACTGACTAATTTTCCAGCTTTCAGATACACTCTTGATACAAATTAAAGGAAATTTCAAAACAAGGACATTACATTTATGTTTTGACCTGCTTTCCAGGGAAGATAAGCCAAGCGTTTCTAGGGAAATCATGTACTCAGATGAAATGTATTGTAATCCTGCTGCGTTTTCTATATTTGTTGATCTAATATGACTTTAGCCTCTCCAACAGGACTATCAGTTAACAGAGAATTGAACAGATCTTACATAAAAATGGCAAACATTCATGTCTATAAAGATGCACATATTTAAAATACTTGGTCCACAAAACATAATGGATAAATTGCACATCCTGTTTCAGACCAGCTGGAAGAGTATCAGTCTGAATATTGAAAAAGGAATGCTGAACGTCAGAATGATCATGTGCAATTTTCCGTTACATACAGAACTGGAAGATAATGATAATATATATATTTTTTAAAGGTAACCCCATTTTTTTTAAAAACAACTTCATTCCATGAATATCCTAAATCTGTCATGTGGA
>NW_027013053.1:115000-120000 GCF_036934945.1 Oncorhynchus masou masou
ATATTTGGGCAGCCATATTCTTTGAGTTTGTCGTGGGTGATTGTCCTGAGTGTCTTGACGTCCTTATTATGTGTTAGTTTGCACCAGTTAGGCTCTTTCGGTTTTCATTACGTTTATTGTTTTGTAGAGTTTGTGTTTTGGATTTGTGTTACGTTTGTTTTATTAAACATGGATCACAATATACACGCTGCAGTTTGGTCCGACTCTCCTTCACCATTAGAAAACCGTGACAAGCATCGTCAGGGTTTGGCCGGTGTAGGCCGTCATTGTAAATAAGAATTTGTTCTTAACTGACTTGACTAGTTAAATAAATGTTTAAAAAACTTTTTTTTTTAAAGCCATGACCTACAGAGATGAACCTGGAGAGTAGTCCCCTATTCTCAATACAATTAGACCCAACCAAATCATGAGAAAACAAAAATATAATTTCTTGACACATTGAAAAGAATTAACAAAAAAAATAAGTAAACTAGAATGCTATTTGGCCCTAAACAGAGTACACAGCGGCAGATTACCTGACCACCGTGACTGACGCAAAATTAAGAAAATCCTTGACTATGTACAGACTCAGTGAGCATAGCCTTGCTATTGAGAAAGGCCGCCATTGGCAGACCTGGCTCTCAAGAGAAGACAGGTTATGTGCACACTGTCCACAAAATGAGGTGGAAACTGAGCTGCTCTTCCTAACCTTCTGCCAAATTTATGACCTTGTTAGAGACACATATTTCCCTCAGATTACACAGATCCACAAAGAATTTGAAGACAAATCCAATCTTGATAAACTCCCATATCTACTGGATGTAATACCACAGTGATCCATCACAGCAGCAAGATGTGTGACCTGTTGCCACAAGAAAATGGCAAACAGTGAAGCACAAACACCGTTGTAAATACAACCTACACTATATTTATCTGTTTTTTTTCTTTCATACTTCAACACTCTACATACACAATAATATAATTATGAGTGTAGTGTTTACTGTTCATACATTTATTATTGTTTATTTCCTGTCAATTTCACTTGAGAGACACTCCCATTCAGACTAGCTCTGTGCAATATGAGGGTGTTTGACAGGTGTCAGTCTCAAAAGTCACTCTGAAGACTCCCATTCCTCCCTCTTTCACATCTCACCACATCACACTGTACGAAATGGCTTTGAAACACCACAGAGCTGGTGAGGGATTCTCACAAGACATTCGGCATTTCATGTTTTCTTCTTTTCCATATAATAAAAAACATTAAGACATTAAGCAAGGTGGGATAATTGAACTGTTACTGCAAGCTTAGAGATCTGCTTTGGGCTGTTTGACTTAATGGAGATAGAGGTGAGATGGTCAACACTGTGTCAGGCGGCATGTCAACAACATGCTCATGTTATTATTTCTCACTGCAGGGCATGTCAATTCAACACCTCTGCAGCGGGTTGGCTAAGTTCTCTCTGGACTTTGTCAGAGGGTGTGTGTGTGTGTGTGTGTGTGTGTGTGTGTGTGTGTGTGTGTGTGTGTGTGTATGTGTGTGTGTGTGTGTGTGTGTGTGTGTGTGTGTGTGTGTGTGTGTGTGTGTGTGTGTGTGTGTGTGTGTGTGTGTGTGTGTGTGTGTGTGTGTGTGTGTGGTTTCCAATCTGAGATGTTTTAGTGTATTTTATTTTGATTTATTATGGATCCCATTCGCTGGTGCCAAGGCAGCAACTACTCTTCCTGGGCTCCGGCCAAATTAAGGCAATTTATACAGTACATTCACATATTTCACAACACACTGTGTGCCCTCAGGCCCCTACTCCACCACTACCACATATCTACAGAACAAAGTCCATGTGTACGTGTGTATAGTGAGAATGTTATTGTGTGTGTCTGCATGTGTCTGTGCCCATGTTTGTGTTGCTTCACAGTCCCCGCTGTTTCATAAGGTGTATTTTCTATCTGGTTTTAAAATAGGATTCTACTGCTTGCATCAGTTACTTGATGTGGAATAGAGTTCCATGTAGTCATGGCTCTATGTAGTACTGTGCGCCTCCCATAGTCTGTTCTGGACTTGGGGACTGTGATGAGACCTCTTGTGGCATGTCTTGTGGGGTAGTCATGGGAGTTCGATAAGTCCCTTTTAATGCCACCTGACCACACGACTGAACAGAAGTCCAGGTACAACAAAACTAGGGCCTGTAGGACCTGCCTTGTTGATAGTGTTGTTAAGAAGGTAGAAACTAGGGCCTGTAGAACCTGCATTGTTGATAGTGTTGTTAAGAAGGTAGAAACTAGGGCCTGTAGAACCTGCCTTGTTAATAGTGTTGTTAAGAAGGTAGAAACTAGGGCCTGTAGGACCTGCCTTGTTGATAGTGTTGTTAAGAAGGTAGAAACTAGGGCCTGTAGGACCTGCCTTGTTGATAGTGTTGTTAAGAAGGTAGAAACTAGGGCCTGTCGGACCTGCCTTGTTGATAGTGTTGTTAAGAAGGTAGAAACTAGGGCCTGTAGGACCTGCCTTGTTGATAGTGTTGTTCAGAAGGTAGAAACTAGGGCCTGTAGGACCTGCCTTGTTGATAGTGTTGTTAAGAAGGTAGAAACTAGGGCCTGTCAGACCTGCCTTGTTGATAGTGTTGTTAAGAAGGTAGAAACTAGGGCCTGTAGGACCTGCCTTGTTGATAGTGTTGTTAAGAAGGTAGAAACTAGGGCCTGTAGGACCTGCCTTGTTAATAGTGTTGTTAAGAAGGTAGAAACTAGGGCCTGTCGGACCTGCCTTGTTGATAGTGTTGTTAAGAAGGTAGAAACTAGGGCCTGTAGGACCTGCCTTGTTGATAGTGTTGTTAAGAAGGTAGAAACTAGGGCCTGTCGGACCTGCCTTGTTGATAGTGTTGTTAAGAAGGTAGAAACTAGGGCCTGTAGGACCTGCCTTGTTAATAGTGTTGTTAAGAAGGTAGAAACTAGGGCCTGTAGGACCTGCCTTGTTGATAGTGTTGTTAAGAAGGTAGAAACTAGGGCCTGTCGGACCTGCCTTGTTGATAGTGTTTTTAAGAAGGTAGAAACTAGGGCCTGTAGGACCTGCCTTGTTAATAGTGTTGTTAAGAAGGTAGAAACTAGGGCCTGTAGGACCTGCCTTGTTGATAGTGTTGTTAAGAAGGTAGAAACTAGGGCCTGTCGGACCTGCCTTGTTGATAGTGTTGTTAAGAAGGTAGAAACTAGGGCCTGTCGGACCTGCCTTGTTAATTGTGTTGTTAAGAAGGTAGAAACTAGGGCCTGTCGGACCTGCCTTGTTGATAGTGTTGTTAAGAAGGTAGAAACTAGGGCCTGTAGGACCTGCCTTGTTGATAGTGTTGTTAAAAAGGTAGAAACTATGGCCTGTAGGACCTGCCTTGTTGATAGTGTCGTTCAGAAGGTAGAAACTAGGGCCTGTAGGACCTGCCTTGTTGATAGTGTTGTTAAGAAGGTAGAAACTAGGGCCTGTAGGACCTGCCTTGTTGATAGTGTTGTTAAGAAGGTAGAAACTAGGGCCTGTAGGACCTGCCTTGTTGATAGTGTTGTTCAGAAGGTAGAAACTAGGGCCTGTTGGACCTGCCTTGTTGATAGTGTTGTTAAGAAGCAGCACTTTATTATGGCCAGACTTCTCCCCATCTGTTGTATCAATATGTTTTGACCATTACAGTTTACAGCCCAGGGTTACTCCAAGCAGTTTAGTCACCTCAACTTGCTCAATTTCCACATTATTTATTACAAGATTTAGTTGAGGTTTAGGATTTAGTGAAGGATACATTGCTTTAAGTTTTAGAAATGTTTAGGACTTACTTATTCCTTGCCACCCACTCTGAAACTAACTGCAGCTCTTTGTTAAGTGTTACAGTCATTTCAGTCGCTGTAGTAGCTGACATGTATAGTGTTGAGTCATCCGCATATATAGATATATTTAAATCACCCAGAAAATATACCTCTCTATTGATATCACATAAATGATTAAGCAGTTCACACATGTTATCCAGATACTGACTGTTAACACTTGGTGGTCTATAGCAGCTTCCCACCAGAAGGGGCTTTAGGTGAGGCAGATGAACCTGTAGCCATATTACTTCAACAGTATTTAACATGAGATCCTCTCTAATCTTTACAGGAATGTGCTTCTGAATATAAACAGCAACACCTTCACTATTGGCATTTCTATATTTTCTGTAAATGTAATTCCATTGTACTGCTACCACTGTATCATCAAAGGTTTTATCTAAGTGAGATTCAGAGATAGTCAGAATATGAATGTCATATGCTACTAGCAAATGATTGATTTAATGAACTTTGTTTCTTAAGCTACATATGTCAACGTGGGCTATTTTGAGCACTTTTTTGGGGATGCTTACTTCCTTTCATTGCTTTACTGGAAAGCTTAGCAGAAGTATATATGCTCATGTTACTTATGTTAGTGCAGGGTGAGCTGCACACAGTGGATTTGGGTAGATCCCATCCTACTTATAAAATGTTTTTTGTTTCCCAAAAGGAATCAAAATTGTCAACAAAAGTTACACCCATTGAGCTGCAATAATCACGTAGCCAGTTGTGAAGAGAAAGCATCCTGCTCAAGCGTTCAATGCCACGATTCAGAGAGGACACAGGGAGAGATATGATGGGTCTTTTATTAGTGTCTAGCCGAGAGTCAACCAGCTCTTTATAATCCAGTCTCATCTGTTCAGAGCTGCCCTTCATAATGTCATTAAAACCCTCATGGACTACGATACAATCGATTTCCAAGTCCTGAAGTAATACATTCGTGAGAGGCTTAGTAATGTAATTTACTGGAGCTTCGGGATTGGACATTGTTTTTGCACCAGGAACGGTCACATTTCTTACCATGAGCAGTGGTGGGAAAAGTACTCAATTGTCATATTTGAGTTAAAGTAAAGATACCGTAAAAGAAAATGACTCAAGTAAAAGTGGAACTCACCCAGTAAAATACTACTTGAGTAAAAGTCTAAAAGTATTTGGTTTTACATGTACTTAACTATCAAAAGTAAAAGTACAAATAATTT